>NW_027445109.1:0-115033 GCF_048569485.1 Anomaloglossus baeobatrachus | reverse complement strand
GCCGAAGTTGCTTGCAGTCCTCCGAGGACCTCATCCCTTGTACAAATTGTTCCATCAGCATTTTGTTGCTGTCCGCATCGTTGATGGGGTCTACCCGCTTCAGTGTGCGGAGGGCGGTTGGTAGACGCAAGGCGTAGTCCCAAATGCTATCCGCAGGCCGTTGCCGGCATTGATAAAACTGCATCCGCAGCTCAGCTTCGGTACGGGTCTCAAAGGCAGCCTGTAACTTCTCAAAGATGGTGGCTACAGAGAACCGGTCCCCCTCAGACCAGGTCTCCGCCTCCTGCTCAGCCGCGCCGGTTAGCTGCCCCAGCACTACCGCTGCACGTTGCTTATCGGTTAGGGGGTACAACTCTAGTAGCGGGCTAATCTTCTTCCGAAAGACCTGCAACGCATCAGGTTTCCCATCGTACTGCAGCAGCCAGGTAGCTCCGGGCACATAGGGCAAGGAGAACGGCATCACCTGAGTGAGCACTGGGGCCACAGCACCTCCCGCCAGCACGGCCGGGACCTGGGTGGGCCCATTCCCATCTGCGGGTGCCACCGCGGCTGCGTCCGCCGCTACTCCAGCGGCTCCGTGCTACTCCAGCGGCGCAGACATCTTGTTTCTGTCCCCCTTAGTCTTTTTCCGGCTCCTCCTCTACAGGGACGGGGTCTAGGCCTTCGCGCCTCCACTGCTCGAGGAGATGCTCGAGCGGGAATTTTTCGCGCCCAGGATGGCGGCTTCTCCAAATTTTCGGCCGGACACCTCCGGCGGTCACAAGGCGCACCTCTACCAGACGGCAGAGCGGTAAGATCCTGTTCGTGACGCCAAGTTGTCGCGGGCGGAGGAGGGGACGCTGCGCTCATCCACTGCTCGGGTCCGGCTGCTGCTGCTGCTGCTGCTCGGTGGTGGCTCGAGCGGTGGGCCGGATCCCGGGGACTCGAGCGGCGTTCCTCGCCCATGAGTGAAAAGGGGTTTGGTTTTGGGGATTTATTGTCCGTGATGCCACCCACGGTTGTGGTGAGATTGGTGACACCACCGCTGCTCTGGACGGGGATCCCGGGAGCGATGACAGGGAGCAGCTTGGATGTTGGTTCTCCCCTCCGTGGGTAGGGGGTTGGTTGTCCCGGGGCCCGGTGATGGGGTAGGGATGGATGACAGGCGGGTTACAGGGCCTGGTGAGGTGCAGGGTCGCGGGGGCAGCGCTGTGCCGCACGGCACAGTGGTACTCACTCAGCCAATCATGAACACAAAGTCTCCAGTAAAACAAACGGCTGGATGGACGGGTCCCACAGAGGGCTGCGATTCTTCTCCTCCTGGCAGGTTGATGGTGACTGCCTTTCCCTGCACCTGTGTAGCGTAGACGGCTCCGGTGGGTTCCCACCGGTAACCCACTCCCCAGCTTGGATATGTGCTGAAGGAGCCTCTTTTGCCCGCAGGTTCTGGCCCTGGGAACTGTAGCCTTGGCGGTGACTGTGTTTCCCTCTAACGGTTGGACTGTTGCCTTCTATCGGGACCTGGCTGCTGGGAAACCCCAGAGGTTTCCTTCGCTAATGGATTTGACAATTTCAGCGGCGACTCCTAGCCTTGCCGGGGTCCATAAGCCCTGCCGGTAGGTGCTGGCTTCTCTTTGCATACCGGTCCGGTACCGCCGGGCCACCGCCCGTCCACGGTCCTTACGGCTAGCTCCAATAGGCCTCTCCTGCAGACGGTCACCACCGTCCGCCAACCTTGCTGTTCCGTCCGGGCCACACACCCGGACCAACTTCAGACTGCTCTTTTACCACCTCACTTCTCCACTTCCAAACTAATCTCTACTCCTCTGCTTTTCCCGCCTCCAGGACTGTGAACTCCTCGGTGGGCGGGACCAACTGCCTGGCCCACCCCGTGGTGTGAACATCAGCCCCCGGAGGGAGGCAACAAGAATTTTTGTTTGACTTAGGTGTGCCTGACCGGGGTGTGGGGTGTGTTGGTGTAGTACCTGTGACGTCCTCGCTTGTCCAGGGCGCCACATGTGCACCACTGGTGTTTAATGGAAAAGCAGATGTAAGATTGCGTAACACCTTCTGCTGATACTCCTGCATACGTGCGTCCCTTTCTATGGCAGGAGTTATTTTGCAAAATTTTTTGTTGTACCGGGGATCTAACAGCGTGGCAACCCAGTAGTCAGCATGACTTGGAATTCGTACAATCCGAGGGTCATGTTGTAGGTAGTGCAGCAAGAAGGCGCTCATGTGTCTTGTGCATCCAGGAGGACCAAGTCCTTGGTGTGTTGGTGGCGGAGAGGTGAGAATCATGCCTCCTTCCTCTGCCCTCTCCCCACAACCTCGCGCAACCGAAATGTGAGCAAGCTCTCACTAATCTGTTGAGTCTTCCATGCCCATCGCCAGTTCGTCCTCCATTTCTTCCTGGGCTCCTGCACCTTCCTCAACTGTTTTGCTGATTCTATGAGCCCTTGATAATCCCTCTCTCCCACCGTACCATGACTGCCGCCAAGGTGCCGCTGACCGTCTGGACCTTGTAGATCTTGTTAGATCTTGTTTTCCCTTCCGCATATGACTCCTCCAGTACTTCCTCCCTTCCTCTTGGACCAACACCTGACTCCGAATAATGCTTACAGTGTGCTCCATCATGTAGATGACCAAAATTGTCACGCTGAGAATGTCATCGCCAGTGTTAAACAACTGCGTCGACATTCGTAAACTGTGTAGAACGGTGCATATGTCCTTGATCTGACACCACTACAGCAGCGTGATCTGCACCACCTCTGGATCAAGTTAGCCCAGGGTATACATCATAACGTATTTCAGCTGGGCTCTGCGGTGCTGCCACAGACGCTGCAACATGTGCAGATTCAAATTCCTGCGTGTCGGAACATCACATTTCAGACATTTAACCGCCAGACCTTAAGACTTCAGGAGCGATGAAAGTTGTTGAGCTACTAGGTGCGAACGATAGAAGTGAGCACATAGCGAGCGTGCCCACTGTACAAGGCCATGTAGGCCGGGATGTTGTTTTAAAAATTGCTGGAGAATCAGATTAAACATGTGAGCCATACAAGTCACGTGTGTCACATTGGCCTGACGAAGGCACGCTGCCATGTTTGCATCATTGCCGCACACGGCTGTTAAGTCACCACCGTAGTCCGCTACGTCAATTTGTACTCCTGTCGCAAGGTGACAACATGTTCCTTTCGTGCATAGTGCTAATGATGAGAGAGGAGTCGACACCAGCGGGGCAGGTGGACGCAGGTTATGCTCACCCACTGGGCTGCGTTACCTTGACATATGCAGAACCAATGGCTGAATGCAGGTGGTGGGTATCTCACAGATGAAGTACCATCATTCAGCTACAACCAATGGGAAGACACAACACCCTTTTTTAGGCCCCTCCTGTCTGAAGACCACTGCCAGGCATAGCTATGAACCTCTGGTTACTGTTACCCCCAGTTTAGTTTTATGAGTTTGTGTGCTTGTTACCTGACTACTTTTCCTGCTTGCTGTTTAGCTACCTCGTTGGCCGATTCGCATTTCACCTCTGCTTGTTTTCTGATTAAGTTCTGTCCCTCCCATTCTGTTCCTCTTCCTCAATTAATGTTTTGACCCTGCATGACTACTATTCTCTGGAACTGCAGCCTTCCACAAGTATTGATCAACTTGGGCTCTGTGTCATTCAAAATCACTGTATAGGGGTTAAAGGGTTTCAGGGTTCTGGGGGTTCAGCTTGGTGAGTGAGTTCCCTCTAGCCTATCCTTTACAGCCCGTCTGAGTGTGTCAATCCAGGCAGGCGTTACACCGTGCCCTCGACAGAAGGACATGTAGGCCAGGATAGTGTTTAAAAATTGCTGGAGATTCGGATTCAACACATGAGCCTTACAAGGCACGTCTGTCACATTGGCCTGAAGAAGGGCCGCAGACTGTTTAGCATCATTGTCGCACCCAGCATTCCCTGGCTGCTGGTTGAGTGGAGACAACCATTGATGAAACTCGGTCTCACTCTACAGAGCTAACCGTCCACAACTCCTCAGTGGTGTCTCACATTTCCCTTACATTTCAAAGGAAACATTTGACTGCCTGATGGCCTTGAGCACTGATGCCAGCATAGTAAGGAGGTGTGTGGGATTCCTTGGGCGAAGTTACAAGGAACGGTGGCCTGACCACACAGGGTTTGGGCTGAGGTGCAGGAACAACACAAGGTTGATGAGGCAGAAGCAGTGGAGGAAATTGTACATACAAAGGAAGGATTGAAACACACAACTCATGGGGACGGAAAGACTTGTACAGCAGACACTTCACCATAGTTACCCAGTGCCCAGTCAGCGACATGTAACGCCCCTGTCCATGCTTACTGTTCCAAGTATCTGTGGTGAAATGCACCCTGTCACACACAGAGTTTCTCAAGGAAGCGGTGATGTTGTGTGCGACCTGCTGTGTTAGTGCGGGCACCCCTTTCTTGGAAAAAGAGTGGCAAATGGCCATCGGCTCTTGGGGCACTGCAATGGGCATAAGGTCTCGAAAATCCTCGGTGACAAAAGGGCCTTTCTGTAGCCAACAAGTTTGAGATGCTGAAACTAAACCTCTTAGGCATGTCATGCACTTCGAAAATCATGTAAAAAAACAGCGAGGGGACTCCAACCACAGTCTCCCTCGCTTCCACTAATTGGGCCACACACACCCCACTTGACTGGCATCAGTTGACCCCCATTTTCAAGATGAAAAAGATGCTTTGCATGAAGCACTCTCAAAAATACGCGTGCCTTTCGCCTCCCCTGGATGACCCAGGGGAAGAAAAGTCCTCTGAGAGCCATGTCTACATTGTCAGTGGACAGACCCGTGTGCTTATCTGTCAGCAATGATGAGGAGAAAACCTCGCGTCACCTCACATAGGTGCTCAGGAGAAAAGTTAGATAAGGCTGTGTAAGAACTCCGGCACACTAACTATCACCCATGGAGACACAGAAAATAAGGAAAACGTAAAGTTGATGTCAAAATCCTTTTCTTTTTATTTTGTGGTGAAAAATGTGCAGATAGTGCTGTACAATAGTCCGCCAATCACAATGTTTCGCCCGGTTTGGCCTTCTTCAGGTCGGACAGGCTAAATACAATATTTACAAGAAAACAAAACAAAAATACAGGACATCCATCAGTATAGAAAATTGGAACATATTAGGGTATAATAAGACACATGTCGAAGTATCAGATAGTCAATGAGAGACAATAATGTAGAATCATGAGTGCACTAAATTGGAATCACGTCATCAAATAAGGATTAAAGGGACGCAAGGAAGGTTGCATTAAGGTTGGTGCTATCCATATAGAGTGTTCTCATGCGTCCATATACAGTTATATGTGTACATGTGTATATTATAAACACCATGTGGCATATATGGTAAAGAGGCTCACCTTAAGAATAACAGGACACTGAGTGGGTGGGTATATACAGGTACACAATTGCTATTCACAGTTGTGAATAAGTAGCATCGAGATACCATGGTTAATAGATTGTTACGTAAACATACCAAATGCTGGATTACTGCGTAGATCAAGGTATGTGAGATAACCAATTTCGGATTGCACTATGGGTAGAGGATGACACTAAGGAAAGATAATTTATGTATAGCATAAGGAGGGAAGGAGTCTTGCGAGGATAATTTGCATATTCCCAGTGCCTTCTGGGATAAGTGAAGAGTCACCGCGAGCTCAAGGAGAACCGGGTTTTGGCCGTTACAGCCGGAAGGAAGACTTCTGAAAGCCAGGGAAGGAGTCTTGCGAGGATAATTTGCATATTCCCAGTGCCTTCTGGGATAAGTGAAGAGTCACCGCGAGCTCAAGGAGAACCGGGTTTTGGCCGTTACAGCCGGAAGGAAGACTTCTGAAAGCCAGGGAAGGAGTCTTGCGAGGATAATTTGCATATTCCCAGTGCCTTCTGG
Organism: Anomaloglossus baeobatrachus; assembly: GCF_048569485.1. Lineage (NCBI taxonomy): Eukaryota > Metazoa > Chordata > Amphibia > Anura > Aromobatidae > Anomaloglossus > Anomaloglossus baeobatrachus. The sequence continues at coordinate 109,121 of NW_027445109.1, read as the reverse complement.
GATAAGTGAAGAGTCACCGCGAGCTCAAGGAGAACCGGGTTTTGGCCGTTACAGCCGGAAGGAAGACTTCTGAAAGCCAGGGAAGGAGTCTTGCGAGGATAATTTGCATATTCCCAGTGCCTTCTGGGATAAGTGAAGAGTCACCGCGAGCTCAAGGAGAACCGGGTTTTGGCCGTTACAGCCGGAAGGAAGACTTCTGAAAGCCAGGGAAGGAGTCTTGCGAGGATAATTTGCATATTTCCAGTGCCTTCTGGGATAAGTGAAGAGTCACCGCGAGCTCAAGGAAAACCGGGTTTTGGCCGTTACAGCCGGAAGGAAGACTTCTGAAAATTTTAGCCTGTCTTCTTCATTGTGAGCGTGAGTGAGCAAAGTGTGAGCAAAAGTAAGTGTGAGTAGAATTGTTTGTATTTAGTTGTTTAATTACTTAACATTTGTTTAGTGCTATCCCCATTAGAAAATGTGCTCCACTATTGCTAATGCGATCCAGTGTACATCTTGTCTCATGTATGCAGTCCTTGAAAAGCCGTTCGGGGGTGCATACTGTTGTTCGAGATGTGAGCAAGTTGCACATTTGGAAGCCCAGATACTGGATCTAAATGAGCAGCTGGCAACTCTGAGATGCATTAGCAATATGGAAAGGAGTGTGCTGCTCACTGAGCAGCAGCTTGCTGGGTCAGATGTGGGGGAGGATCGTAGTAGGGAGCGGCAGGACGGTGAGGTAGGTAGCTGGGTGACAGTTAGAAAGGGGGAAAAAGGGAAAAGTGCTAGGAAGGCTAGTCCTGAACTGACACACCCCAATAGGTTTGCAAATTTGGCAGATGAGGGGGATGTCATTACAGGGGCAGCATTGCTGCAGCAAGGCATGACCTCTGAACGCCAGAGGAGTGTCTGCTCCAGTAAGGGGGGGAATAGGAGTGCAGGGCAGGCAAGACAGGTACTGGTAGTGGGGGACTCAATTATTAGGGGGACAGATAGGGCAATCTGTCACAAAGACAGGGATCGCCGAACAGTGTGTTGTCTTCCTGGCGCTCGAGTTCGGCACATCGCTGATCGGGTTGACAGATTACTGGGAGGGGCTGGGGAGGACCCAGCGGTCATTGTACACATTGGCACAAATGACAAAGTTAGAGGTAGGTGGAAGGTCCTTAAAGATGATTTCAGGGAATTAGGTTGTAAGCTTAAAGCATGGACCTCAAAGGTGGTATTTTCGGAAATACTACCTGTGCCACGAGCCACACCAGAGAGGCAAAGAGAGATCAGGGAGGTTAACAGGTGGCTCAGGAATTGGTGTAGGAAAGAGGGTTTTGGGTTCCTGGAGAATTGGGCCGACTTTTCAGTTGGCTACAGATTCTATGCTAGGGATGGGCTGCATCTTAATGGGGAAGGTGCAGCTCTGCTGGGGCAGAAAATGGCTAGAAGGTTGGAGGAGTGTTTAAACTAGGAATGGGGGGCGAGGGTATTCACTTTATAGAAGGGGAATGTAGTGCAGATAGTGACCAGGGCACAAGTAATGAAATTGGGGGTGGTACGGGGGGAAGGGTTAGGACAGTTAATACAGTAAGCAGGAATATAGGTACAGAGTCATACGTAACGTGCATGTACACTAATGCCCGAAGCCTCACAAATAAGGCGGAGGAATTAGAATTAATATTGTTGGAAGAAAATTATGATATAGTGGGGATATCAGAGACATGGCTGGATGAGAGCTATGACTGGGCTGTTAATTTACAGGGTTATAGCCTATTCAGGAATGACCGTACAAATAAGCGAGGGGGAGGTGTGTGTCTATATGTAAAATCATCCTTAAAACCCATCCTGCATGACAACATATGCGAGGGTACTGAGAATGTAGAGTCCCTATGGGTGGAGATAAGGGGGGGGAGAATGAATAATAAAATACTGATAGGGGTGTGTTATAAGACGCCGAATATTATGGAAGAGGTAGAGAATCTCCTCATAAAGCAAATTGATAAAGCAGCGGGTCTCGGAGAGGTAATTATTATGGGGGACTTTAACTATCCTGATATAAATTGGGGAACAGAAACTTGCAGTTCCAGGAAAGGAAATAGATTTTTGATAACAATGAAAGATAATTACCTTTCACAAATGGTACAGGACCCCACAAGAGGGGGAGCACTACTAGACCTTGTACTAACCAATAGGCCAGACCGCATATCAAATATACAAGTTGGGGGTTACTTGGGGAATAGTGATCACAAAATAATAAGTTTTCATGTATTCTTTAGTAAGATGTCTAGTAGAGGGGCTACAAGGACACTAAACTTCAGGAAAGCAAATTTTAAACGGTTGAGAGATGATCTTAGTGCAATAAACTGGGATGATGTACTAAGTAATAAAAGTACACAAAGCAAATGGGAGACTTTTATGAGCATCCTGAATAGGGCTTGTGCAGAAAATATACCCTATGGGAACAAACATGCTAGAAATAGGAGGAAACCCCTATGGCTAAATAGAGCTGTAAGGGAAGCAATAAAAGAAAAACAGAAAGCCTTAAAAGCATTAAAGAGGGTAGGTAGTGATGAGGCATTATATAATTATAGAAAATTAAATAAAATATGTAAAAAGCAAATTAAGTTAGCTAAGTTTGAGACAGAGAGACTCATTGCGAGAGAAAGTAAGAATAATCCTAAAATATTCTTTAACTACATAAACAGTAAAAAACTGAAAAGTGATAGTGTTGGCCCCCTTAAAAATAGTCTTGGTGAAATGGTGGAAGGGGATGAGGGTAAAGCCAACCTGCTGAATGACTTTTTTTCTACGGTTTTTATACAAGAAAATGCCATGGCAGATGACATGACCAGTGATACCATAAATTCACCCTTGAATATTACCTGCTTAACCCAGCAGGAAGTACGCCGCCGCCTCGAAATCACTAAGGTTGACAAATCTCCGGGCCCGGATGGCATACACCCCAGAGTACTACAGGAATTGAGTTCTGTGATAGATAGACCATTATTTTTAATCTTCTCAGATTCCTTAATAACAGGGTCGGTACCGCAGGACTGGCGCATAGCAAATGTGGTGCCAATATTCAAAAAGGGGACAAAAACTGAGCTGGGAAATTATAGGCCGGTAAGTTTAACCTCTACGGTTGGTAAAATCCTTGAGGGTTTCTTGAGAGATGCTATACTGGAGTATCTCAAGAAAAATAACCTTATGACAGAGTATCAACATGGGTTTATGAGGGATCGATCCTGTCAAACTAATTTGATCAGCTTCTATGAAGAGGTAAGTTCAAGCCTGGACCAGGGAAATGCAGTGGATGTTGTGTATATGGACTTTTCAAAAGCTTTTGATACGGTGCCACACAAAAGGTTGGTACATAAAATGAGAATAATGGGGATAGGGGAAAATATGTGTAACTGGGTTAAAAACTGGCTCAGTGATAGGAAACAAAGGGTGGTTATTAATGGTACGTACTCGGACTGGGTCTCAGTTCATAGTGGGGTACCACAGGGGTCAGTATTGGGCCCGCTTCTTTTCAACATATTTATAAATGACCTTGTTGGGGGCATGCGGAGTAGAATTTCAATATTTGCAGATGATACTAAACTCTGCAGGGTAATCAATACAGAGGAGAATAATTTTATATTACAGGGAGATTTATGTAAATTGGAGGATTGGGCTGAGAAGTGGCAATTGAAGTTTAATGTAGATAAATGTAAGGTCATGCACTTGGGTAGAGGAAATAACATTTATGATTATGTACTTAATTGTAGAACACTGGGTAAAACAGACACAGAAAAAGACTTGGGTGTATGGGTGGATGGTAAACTTCACTTTAGTGGACAGTGTCAGGCAACTGCTGCCAGGGCTAATAAAATAATGGGATGTATTAAAAGAGGTATAAGTGTTCATGAAAAAAATATAGTTCTACCTCTGTACAAGTCACTAGTGCGACCGCACTTAGAATACTGTGTACAATTCTGGTCACCGATATATAAGAAGGACATAGCTGAACTGGAGAGGGTGCAGAGAAGAGCCACCAAGATTATTAGAGGAATGGGTGGGCTGCAATACCAAGACAGGTTATTAAACTTGGGGTTATTTAGTTTGGAAAAACGAAGGCTTAGGGGGATCTAATCACAATGTATAAATATATGAGGGGACAGTACAGAGACCTTTCCAAAGATCTTTTTACACCTAGGCCTGCGACTGGAACACGGGGGCATCCGCTACGTCTTGAGGAAAGAAGGTTTAATCATAATCACAGACGAGGATTCTTTACTGTACGAGCAGTGAGACTATGGAACTCTCTGCCGCATGATGTTGTAATGAGTGATTCACTACTAACATTTAAGCAGAGCCTGGACGCCTTTCTTGAAAAATTTAATATTACCAGTTATGTATATTAGATTTTATGACAGGGTATTGATCCAGGGAACTAGTCTGATTGCCGGATGTGGAGTCAGGAAGGAAATTTTTTCCCCATTGGAACTTGTTTGCCACATTGGGGTTTTTTTGCCTTCCTCTGGATCAACATGTTAGGCTACGGGTTGAACTAGATGGACTTAGAGTCTCCCTTTAACCTTAAAAACTATGATACTATGATACTATGATAAGAGAAATCAAGACTATGCGTGGATTAAAGTGCAATGGTTACCTGTTATGAAAAAAACGCATCAAATCCAGACATTGTACCTAAGCAACAATGTGATGGTGCATGGTCATGCACAGGAAGTCTGGATTACATCAGAACCCATACCTATGGTGGATAACATATGTATGATGGTAAATATGGTCAATAGGGGAGTAAATGTCATAGGAGTGACATAGATAGTAGGTTACCTCAATAATCTTCTGTATGTGGGTAAATCTCTGGCGTAGTCGGGAGTCTAGGATTGCCTAAGGAATACGGTAATTCCTATACAAGGAAAAGAAAAGAGGATGGGGAGGAGAGAGAGAGAGGAAGTAGAGGGAGAAAGAGAGAAAAAGGGAAGAAGAGGAGAAAAGAGGAGAAAAAGAAGTGAAGAGGGGAAGAGAAGAGAAGAAACGGAGAAGGAAAAGAGAAGAAAAGGAAGAGAGGGCGGGAGGGGGAAAAAAAAGAGAAGAGGAAGGGGAAAGAAGGAAGGGAAGAGAGAAGGAGAAGGGAAAGGAAGGAGGAAAGAGAGGGGGGGAAGTGGAGGAAGGGGAAAAGAGGGGAAAAGGGGAAAAGGAGAGAAGAGGAGAGAAAGGGGAGGAAAAGAAGGGAGGAGAAAGGGAAGGATCGGAAGAAAGAGAGAATGGAGAGAAGGGGAGAAGAGAAAGAGAAAAAGGGGGAAGAGGAGAAAAGAAGAAGAGGAGGAAGAGAGGAGGAAAGGAGAGGGGAAGAAAAGGGGAGAAGAGAGAAGGGGGAGGAGAAGAGGAGGAGAGGAAGAGAAGATAAGAAAAGAACAGAGGAAGAAGAAAGGAGAATGAGGAATGAGGTAAAGAGGAAAAGAAGAAAGAAGAAAAAAAAGAAAAGAAGAAATGAGGAGGGGAGAAGAGAGGGAAGTCAAGTAGACCGGGAGGAAAGGAAGAAGAAGGGGAGAAAAGGAAAGTGGGGGAAAGGGAGGGGAAGAGAAAGCGAAGGGGGAGGAGGGGAGAAGGAAAGGCAAAGAGAACAGAGAGAGGGAGAGGGGGAGGAAGGAGGAGGAAGCGAGGAGGGGAAGGGGAAAAGGAAGAGAGATACAATACACCGTATTCCTATATCAGCAATTGTGTACCTATAATATATGTAACTCACCGATGTAATGTGATATATGCCTTTTTACCCTATGTCTCCTAATTTTCCCTTTTTCCTCCTTTACAGAATTAACACCATCCCTGTGGTGGGGAACCCTGTATATGATCCTGGGCCACTATTAGCCTCTCACTCGTCCCTACACATATGCTCTGCCTCCATCTAGGACCATCTGCCGGCATCACTATGTGCCCTGCGAGCACGACCTCATAGGCACATGAGCGCTCCTACACCTCCCTCCAACACTCCACACAGTGGTATGACGCTTATTGCCAGACAACCACCTCCCACAACAACTGACTCGTGCTTTCTCCCTCCGCGCATGCGCAGTACTGCATTTCCTGTTTCACTGTTGACTGACAACACGAAACCGGAAGTGACGTCGCGACACCGGTCCGGTTAAATAGACCATCCATCCACATGTCTCACTACCTACAGGACCTGCGGTTCATCCCCAAACCATGCAGGCACATGGTAAGTGGCTCATCTTGACGATCTGGACACATTCACTGAGACCATATATGCTTACACAGTGATTTCTCCTTCTTTCCATTTCAATCTGCCAGCTACCCGGACTCCTACCACTATATCCCCGGGACACCCATTCAGATTAATACCAGTGGAGTCTCAGGTACAGATCTCTTTCCTATTACTTCTTTCCTCCTTTCATGTTTTATAATATTTATCTCTTTCTCCACTCCTTTTCCCTATACAGTCAGGTAGTCACCTGGACCAGCATCTATCTGCCTCATCACCCTCCATTTTTTATCATAGTGTGACTTCTAACTCTTGGCCTCTACACATTACTCCAGGTACACCATGACCATTGGTCTGTCAGTCCTCCATTTTTTATTCCATTTTTCATGCCATGTATCTCACTCTATTTTATTTCATATACGTGCATATATTCCCTTTTCTACCCTCTTCCTTTCCTTTTCTCTTCTCTCCTTCTCTCTTCCTTTTCCCCTTCCCCTCCTTGCTTCCTCCTCCTTCCTCCCCCTCTCCCTCTCTCTGTTCTCTTTGCCTTTCCTTCTCCCCTCCTCCCCCCTTTGCTTTCTCTTCCCCTCCCTTTCCCCCACTTTCCTTTTCTCCCCTTCTTCTTCCTTTCCTCCCGGTCTACTTGCCTTCCCTCTCTTCTCCCCTCCTCATTTCTTCTTTTCTTTTTTTTCTTCTTTCTTCTTTTCCTCTTTACCTTCCTCCCTTCTTTTCGTCCCCTTTCTCTCCTCTTCTCTCCTTTTCCCCTTTTCCCCTCTTTTCCCCTACCTCCACTTCCCCCCTCTCTCTTTCCTCCTTCCTATCCCTTTCCTTCTCCTCTCTTCCCTTCCTTCTTTCCCCTTCCTCTTCTCCTTTTTTCCCCCTCCCGCCCTCTCTTCCCTTTCTTCTCTTCTCCTCCGTTTCTTCTCTTCTCTTCCCCTCTTCACTTCTTTTTCTCCTCTTTTCTCCTCTTCTTCCCTTTTTCTCTCTTTCTCCCTCTACACCCTCTCTCTCTCTCCTCCCCGTCCTCTTTTCTTTTCCTTGTATAGGAATTACCGTATTCCTTAGGCAATCCTAGACTCCCGACTACGCCAGAGATTTACCCACATACAGAAGATTATTGAGGTAACCTACTATCTATGTCACTCCTATGACATTTACTCCCCTATTGACCATATTTACCATCATACATATGTTATCCACCATAGGTATGGGTTCTGATGTAATCCAGACTTCCTGTGCATGACCATGCACCATCACATTGTTGCTTAGGTACAATGTCTGGATTTGATGCGTTTTTTCATAACAGGTAACCATTGCACTTTAATCCACGCATAGTCTTGATCTCTCTTATGCTATACATAAATTATCTTTCCTTAGTGTCATCCTCTACCCATAGTGCAATCCGAAATTGGTTATCTCACATACCTTGATCTATGCAGTAATCCAGCATTTGGTATGTTTACGTAACAATCTATTAACCATGGTATCTTGATGCTACTTATTCACAACATGACCAATTCCATTATGCTATAGGTCAAGCAATAGTGTCCTGTATATACCCACCCACTCAGTGTCCTGTTATTCTTAAGGTGAGCCTCTTTACCATATACGCCACATGGTGTTTATAATATACACATGTACACATATAACTGTATATGGACGCATGGGAACATTCCATATGGATAGCACCAACCTTAATGCAACCTTCCTTGCTTCCCTTTAATCCTTATTTGATGACGTGATTCCAATTTAGTGTACTCACGATTCTACATTATTGTCTCTCATTGACTATCTGATACTTCGACATGTGTCTTATTATACCCTAATATGTTCCAATTTTCTATACTGATGGATGTCCTGTATTTTTGTTTTGTTTTCTTGTAAATATTGTATTTAGCCTGTCCGACCTGAAGAAGGCCAAACCGGCCGAAACATTGTGATTGGCGGACTATTGTACAGCACTATCTGCACATTTTTCACCACAAAATAAAAAGAAAAGGATTTTGACATCAACTTTACGTTTTCCTTATTTTCTATGTCTCCATGGGTGATAGTTAGTGTGCCGGAGTTCTTACACAGCCTTATCTGTCAGCAGACCCCCAGCAGCACTGAAGACAGGTTCCGAGAGAACGCTGGCTGCGGGACACGACAAGCTCCCCAAGGCGTACGTGGCGAGCTCAGGCAATTTATCCAGATTGGTAGCCTAAAATGAGCAAAGCTCAAGTTGCACAGTAATGGCATCAATGTTCCATTGCATATACTCATATATCTGTGTCTCCTCTTTTTCCTTGTCCAGCTCTTTTGTTTTCGCATGAGTATATGTCCTTATCACTTTCCCATGTGTTTTTGTTGTGTTGTGAGTTGTTTGTCACCCTTTGTACACCTTTGAGGGTGTTTTCTAGGTGTTTTTATGTGTTTGTGATTGCCTCCCATTGTTTCCTATGCGATTCGAGTGGTTCGCCGAACCGGTTCGCCGTACCGAACTCGAACGAGACCTCCGTTTGGCGAGCCGAATTGCGACCGGCTCGCTCATCTCTACTCCTGACACCATTTCTCTGGCGGACTCTGGGAGTTGTCACTGGCTAACTGATCTGGTGTGCTTGGGGGTTCTACTGCCTCGATGGAATCTGTATCTACGGTGAACAATTTGGCAATTGTGGCATATCTGGGCAACCTAACCTCCTCTTCCACACAATTCAACACTCGCACGGGCACTCTTCCCTTACGAACATCAACAGCTCCTCTGGCTGTCAAGTCTGAGGGCCAGTGTTCTGAGGGCAGGGACTCCACCACTGCCTGGTAATCCTGTCCACGGGAACCTACAGCTTCCCTGCACCATATCATCATTTCCCTCCGTGGAGGCACTACAAGAGGGGCTATATCCATCATCAGCACACCACCAATTTCTCCACCAGATAAATTTACCTGTTGCCGCTGCAGGAGGGCTCGGATTTCCCATTGCGGGACCCGCTGTCGCCCTGCTTCTGCAGTTTCAGAGAGCTGTCGAAGTAAAAACAGTACTTCCTCCATACAATTCTCAATAACATTTGTGCCCAAAATCATGTTAGGGTTCCGGTCACTAGGGTCGTTCTGTACTAATATGAGTCCTTGGCGTTCTAACTCCACCCAGCCCATCTTATTGGTCACCTCCTTGAACCCAATTTGAGTCACTGGTAACCCATTGACAAATACAAAATGGATACAGCCGCACACTAAATGCCATCAATGTAAAAGGGAACTCTGGTACTGCATTACTGCTATATGAAAAAATGAGATTTTTAGTTTATGAATTGGCCAATGCATGTAAGCCCGGAAACCAAACGGCAAGGTAAATCTCAATATTCCGGGTCCCTAACTAAAATGCCACTATCTAGGTTAAAACATCCTTGTCTGGGCAGCTAGAATAAAAATCTAACTTGAAATGCCACTATCTGGACTAACCTCCATGTCTGGGCAGCTAGGACTCCTGGTATAAGGATTGTGAACACAGCCTGGTTTATAGGGCGGAGTGCTCAGTCAGAAAAAAACTCACTGCAAATATTTCAAAAGACTGACCTGCACATCCTACAAGTGTGTATAGGTGCCAGCTGAAAAAACCTAGCAAATACAAAATGGATACAGCCGCACACTAAATGCCATCAATGTATAAGGGAACTCTGGTACTGCATTACTGCTATATGAAAAAATGAGATTTTTAGTTTATGAATTGGCCAATGCATGTAAGCCCGGAAACCAAACGGCAAGGTAAATCTCAATATTCCGGGTCCCTAACTAAAATGCCACTATCTAGGTTAAAAACATCCTTGTCTGGGCAGCTAGACTAAAAATCTAACTTGAAATGCCACTATCTGGACTAACCTCCATGTCTGGGCAGCTAGGACTCCTGGTATAAGGATTGTGAACACAGCCTGGTTTATAGGGCGGAGTGCTCAGTCAGAAAAAAACTCACTGCAAATATTTCAAAAGACTGACCTGCACATCCTACAAGTGTGTATAGGTGCCAGCTGAAAAAACCTAGCAAATACAAAATGGATACAGCCGCACACTAAATGCCATCAATGTATAAGGGAACTCTGGTACTGCATTACTGCTATATGAAAAAATGAGATTTTTAGTTTATGAATTGGCATGTAAGCCCGGAAACCAAACGGCAAGGTAAATCTCAATATTCCGGGTCCCTAACTAAAATGCCACTATCTAGGTTAAAAACATCCTTGTCTGGGCAGCTAGACTAAAAATCTAACTTGAAATGCCACTATCTGGACTAACCTCCATGTTTGGGCAGCTAGGACTGTTAGTCCAGATAATGGCATTTCAAGTTAGATTTTTAGCATTTCAAGGATGTTTTTAACCTAGATAGTGGCATTTTAGTTAGGGACCCGGAATATTGAGATTTACCTTGCCGTTTGGTTTCCGGGCTTACATGCATTGGCCAATTCATAAACTAAAAATCTCATTTTTTCATATAGCAGTAATGTGTGACGCCCTGGGCAAGCCAGGGGTCACAGGTCACAACACCACCACACCCCACACTCCAGGTAGGCACATCACAGCTAAACTACAAATCCTTGTTGCCTTCCTCCAGAGGCTGATGATTCACACCAGGGGGTGGGCCAGGCGGTTGGCTCCGCCCACCAAGGAGGTCACAGCTCTGGAGGCGGGAGAAACCAGGCAGAGTAGCCCAGGCAGGGCAAGTGTGAGGAGCTGAAGTGAGAGAGTAAACGAGTAGTGAAAGTAGAAAAGTGACAGTAAAGGAAGGAAAGCCTGGAAGGTCCAGCTTTCTGTAGGGCCAGATCAGCAAGGTCAGCGACGGCGGTGACTGTCTGGAGGGGGACCGTTTGGAAGTTCCTGGAAGGACCCCGTTGGCTGTGTGCCCGGCGGTCTGGAGCAGTGTTCCGAAGGACAGTCAGCACCAGGGCAGGGGCCTCTCGGACCCCGGCAAGGCTAGGAGTCGCCAAATTTGCCGAATCCGTCAGTGAAGGGGACGTAGATCCCCCAACAACCAAGTCCCGATTGAAGGCAACAGCCCAACCTGAAGCAGAGAGACACCGCCACCGCCACGGCACCAGTTTCTCAGGGCCAGCGCCTGCGGGCAAAGTGTAGAGCTCCTCCGGCCCAGATTGTAGTCGGGGAGCGGGTAACCGGAGGGAATCCACCGCTACCACAAGTCAACCATAGGTGCAAGGAAGAGGGGCATCACCGTCACCTACCGGGAGTGCAGGTGCAGCCGTCTGTGGGACCGTCCTACCAGCCGTTTGGTTTACCGTACAAACTGTGTCCACGTCTCAGGCTGAGTGAGTACCACAGTGCCGCAAGGCACAGCGCTGCCCTCGCGTCCCTGCGCCCACCAGGCCCCGCACCTCACAAACCATCACCGGGCCCCGGGATCACCGACCCCTGCCCACGGAGGGGCAACACAACACCTGGCTGCTCTGCATCACCATCCCCGGGATCCCCGTATTGAGCAGCGGTGGTGAAATCACCACAACCGTGGGTGGCGTCACGGACAATAATCATCCCCCCACCCAACAAACCCCCTTTCACTCACGGGCGAGGAGTGCCGCTCGAGAAACCCCCGGGATCCGGCCCACGGCTCGAGCCACCACTGAGCAGCGGCCGCCGGACCTGAGCAGAAGGGGTGAGCGTAGTGTGCTGACACCCTCCTCCCCGCCCGCGACAACTTGGCGTCACGAACAGGATCTTACCGCTCTGCCGTCTGGTAGAGGTGCGCCTTGTTACCGCCGGAGGTGTCCGGCAGAAAAATTTCAGAAGCCGCCATCTTTGGCGCGAAAAGTTCCCGCTCGAGCGTCTTCTCGAGCAGTAGAGGCGCGAAGGCCAAAACCCCGCCCCGAGAGAGGAGGGGCCGGAAAGAGCTAAGGGGGACGCGATGGCGGCTGGACGCATGTAGCTGTAGCTATAAAAGCAGAGACGCCAGGACTCTGCAACGATACTGGGTTCCTGGAAGGCACGATTGCCAAGATGTACGATCCAACTCTTGACGAAGAAGCCCCCGCGCCCGGCACGGCGACGTGGTTGAGGGACCGGACTGCCCCGCTGAGTAACCGTCTGCAGGCTCATATGCAACTCCTCCTGGAGGAGTAGGAGACCGACATGGTGGACGTGGTGGCTGCTATGTGGAGACGTGAGGCAGAAGAGGATTTGGAGGAGCGGGTAAGCGACCCACACCCCTGTATTCCTGAGGGATCGGCCGTTGGAGCTGAGGGGCCCGGCCGGCTTCCGCTCACCCTACCTCTCTCCCTGCTACCCGTAATAGCTGCTGCTGCCCCGCCATTAGGCCCGCTACCTGCCCAACCGGTAGCGATACCCTGCCCAGCCGCTTCGGCGGACCAGCCGGCTGCAGACGTCCGGGACGTCCCTGAAGTACACCAGGGGGAACCGCTGGAACCGCGGCCCCTTAACAGCATGGTGCCAGAAGCCCCAGTAGGGACTGTGCGAGACCCTGAGCCCGAGACCGTGGCCTGGATGAAGGCCCGGGTGATGCAATTCCACCAGCGTCAGCAGGATCAGATCTTCCGAATGATGGAGCAGTGGACCAACGAGGTGGAGGAGCTGCTTATAACTGCCCCGAGGTACGGAGGGGGAATGGATGTAGCAGAACCGACTGGTGACCCACGTCCCTATGTCCTACCAGGACCGGCCGCTGCGGCTGAGGGGCCCGGCCTAGTCTCGGCCTATGCATCACCCTTGCCGTTACTTATGAGGCGCCTTAATGTCAGCTCGCCTAATCTGCTGCTCCGTGCTACTGCAGAAGAGGCTGAAGTGTTGGATGCTGGAGGCCAGGAGGCTGCGGCAGCTGGCGGCAACCCGCCTGATGCAGGAACAAGAGGTGATGACTCCTGCCCCAGCCTCGGGTCCGCTGTTGAGTTTGAAGAGGCAAGTGAGCGTTCCCGCTATGTAGGAGGCCCTGTGGTTGTCCATACCCCGTGTGCCGGTGGAAATGGGTACCGGGTGCCCCTGTCACCGCAGGCATGTCAGTGCATGTTTGATGTGCTGGTGGCAGAGGATGGATCCGCCTCAGCAGAAGAACCGGAGTAGGGCAGCGGATGCCCGATGCACCGTCCCCGTTGGGACCACCACCAGAGTGTTTGTTTGTTGTTGAAAAGTTGAAAGTTCTGTTGATGATGAAAAATGATGATGACCGAGTACATAACCTGATTGTCTGAAGTGATTGGACCGGCCGGAGCCGGCACCGTTGTCCCCGAGGGGACCGTTTAAAGTTTTGCATGGGGAACTATCCATGGACAAGCCCGTGAACTTGCAGGGCACCACAAACGTTAAGTGGCTTGTAAATATGTTGGTTACCGTTACCGTTTTCCGCATTGCCGCCTCCGGAGAGGCAGGTTGGAGGGAGGGCCCTCAGCGGAGCAGGCTGGGGCCCAGCCACCAAAGGAACCGGTGGCTACCCTCTGGAGGGGAAGGACAGATCCCGCTCGGGTAACTTGTGCTGGACTGTGGGTCAAGGGGTGCTGCCTGGGCTTTAGGGGCAGCATCAGGGCCAGGTTGCTTGGGTGGGAGAGAGCGGAAACCGCAATCGTAAACCGTTGCAACGTTAAAAGAAATGTGCCTCCCGTCTTGGGAAGAGTTATTAAAAATGTATATATGTTAATTCCCAAATGTTATCTTTTTCAGAAAAATAAAACCGGTGTAGGACGGCAGCCCACGGACGGTCTGCATTTTGCTAAGGGGGAATGTGACGCCCTGGGCAAGCCAGGGGTCACAGGTCACAACACCACCACACCCCACACTCCAGGTAGGCACATCACAGCTAAACTACAAATCCTTGTTGCCTTCCTCCAGAGGCTGATGATTCACACCAGGGGGTGGGCCAGGCGGTTGGCTCCGCCCACCAAGGAGGTCACAGCTCTGGAGGCGGGAGAAACCAGGCAGAGTAGCCCAGGCAGGGCAAGTGTGAGGAGCTGAAGTGAGAGAGTAAACGAGTAGTGAAAGTAGAAAAGTGACAGTAAAGGAAGGAAAGCCTGGAAGGTCCAGCTTTGTGTAGGGCCAGATCAGCAAGGTCAGCGACGGCGGTGACTGTCTGGAGGGGGACCGTTTGGAAGTTCCTGGAAGGACCCCGTTGGCTGTGTGCCCGGCGGTCTGGAGCAGTGTTCCGAAGGACAGTCAGCACCAGGGCAGGGGCCTCTCGGACCCCGGCAAGGCAAGGAGTCGCCAAATTTGCCGAATCCGTCAGTGAAGGGGACGTAGATCCCCCAACAACCAAGTCCCGATTGAAGGCAACAGGCCAACCTGAAGCAGAGAGACACCGCCACCACCACGGCACCAGTTTCTCAGGGCCAGCGCCTGCGGGCAAAGTGTAGAGCTCCTCCGGCCCAGATTGTAGTCGGGGAGCGGGTAACCGGAGGGAATCCACCGCTACCACAAGTCAACCATAGGTGCAAGGAAGAGGGGCATCACCGTCACCTACCGGGAGTGCAGGTGCAGCCGTCTGTGGGACCGTCCTACCAGCCGTTTGGTTTACCGTACAAACTGTGTCCACGTCTCAGGCTGAGTGAGTACCACAGTGCCGCAAGGCACAGCGCTGCCCCCGCGTCCCTGCGCCCACCAGGCCCCGCACCTCACAAACCATCACCGGGCCCCGGGATCACCGACCCCTGCCCACGGAGGGGCAACACAACACCTGGCTGCTCCGCATCACCATCCCCGGGATCCCCGTATTGAGCAGCGGTGGTGAAATCACCACAACCGTGGGTGGCGTCACGGACAATAATCATCCCCCCACCCAACAAACCCCCTTTCACTCACGGGCGAGGAGTGCCGCTCGAGAAACCCCCGGGATCCGGCCCACGGCTCGAGCCACCACTGAGCAGCGGCCGCCGGACCCGAGCAGAAGGGGTGAGCGTAGTGTGCTGACACCCTCCTCCCCGCCCGCGACAAATGCAGTACCAGAGTTCCCTTATACATTGATGGCATTTAGTGTGCGGCTGTATCCATTTTGTTTTTGCTAGGTTTTTTCAGCTGGCACCTATACACACTTGTAGGATGTGCAGGTCAGTCTTTTGAAATATTTGTGGTAACCCATTGACGGCATAGCTGGTAAGGCCGTGATCTGGCGGGGTGAGTTCATCATCTGACCAGAACTTCTTATACAATATATGGGGTATTGTTGATACCTGAGAGTCGGTATCAAGGAGTGCGGAGGTCAGGATCCCATCAAAGGTGAGGGAAACGATGGGCCTGCCTCCCACATACCGCTCCCGCCAGTCCACTGGGCCTTGTTGGTTTATTCCTGGGGATTGGCCCTTGGCCCCAGGGGTTGCCCGTTTCAAGGACAGTACCAGGCATAATGACCTTATGTCTTATTGCACTTATAACAGACGTGCTGTCCATACTGGTCGCTGTTCCTTCCTCTGTACGTCGAGGTCCTTCCTCTCATCCAGGGGACATCCTCCGGACAGTCAGCGATCTGGATCTTCTCCGCCAGCTTGGTCTTTGGCTGAAGCTGCATCGCCTTTAGGATCCTGGCGACGTCGTTGCTCAGCTGCTGCACCTGTGAAGATAAATCCCAGGGAACGCCCAAAGACACTGCCAGAGGTTTTGGCTCTGGCAAAGCTAGAGCAGGGGGCTGCACCTGTAGAGGAGAGGTGCCAGTGTCGCGGGCGGAGGAGGGGACGCTGCGCTCTCCCATTGCTCGGGTCCGGCTACTGCTGCTCGGTGGTGGCTCGAGCGGTGGGCCGGATCCCGGGGACTCGAGCGGCGCTCCTCGCCCGCGAGCGAAAGGGGGAAGTTGATTGTGGGGATTTGGTATTGTCCGTGACGCCACCCACGGTTGTGGTGAGATTGGTGCCACCACAGCTGCTCTGGACGGGGATCCCGGGAGCGATGACAGGGAGCAGCCTGGATGTTAGTTCTCCCCTCCGTGGGTAGGGGGTTTGGTTGTCCCGGGGCCCGATGAGGGGGTAGGGATGGATGGCAGGCGGGTTACAGGGCCTGGTAAGGTGCAGGGCAGCGCTGTGCCGCACGGCACGGTGGTACTCACTCAGCCAATGATGAACACAGAGTCTCCGGTCAAACAAACGGCTGGATGGACGGTCCCACAGATGGCTGCGGTGTTTCTCCTCCCGGCAGGTTGATGGTGACTGCCTTTCCCTGCACCTGTGTAGTGTGTATGGTTCCAATGGGTTCCCACCGGTAACCCGCTCCCCAGCTTGGATATGTGCTGAAAGAGCCCCTTTTGCCCGCAGGCTCTGGCCCTGGGAACTTTAGCCTTGGCGGTGACTGTGTTTCTGTCACGCTCCCCGGGTCCTCGCCTCCCCTCCCCGGGTCCTCTGCTCCGCTCCCCGGGTCCTCAGCTCCGCTCCCCGGCTCACCTGCCACGCTCCCCGCTCTCCAGCCTCCGGTGCCCGTCCTTCCCAGGCTCCCTGGTCTCCGCTCCCGGCGCCCAACGGCTTCCCAGGCCCTGGCCGGCTCCCCTGCGTCCTCCTCTCAGCTTCCTTCCCTGGCTTCTGGCACCCGGGCCGCGCGCATGCGCATTAGGGCGCGCGCGCGGTCACTGACCCTTTCTTAAAGGGCCAGTGTCCACTAACAGGAAATGATGCACACAGGTACAGGGTATATAGGGGGTTAATGTCCAAGGGAGCGGGGCCTGTTCTTCGTGTTTTCCCAAGCTAGGAGTCAGGTCTCCTTGTACTCTGTGAGATACTTACCTCTCTGTCTTCTAGAGCCGATCCTGCATCGCCATCCGGTCCTGCGGTACCTCGAACCCCGAACGCTGCCCATCTGCCATCCTGACAGTCCGTACCATCTCGGATCCCTGCGGTGACCCATCATCTCGCTCCAACGGTTCCGGACCCTGCCTGACACCATCACGGCTTCCGAACCTGAGCTCCGTCACCCGGACCACCATCAGTGACCTCGTGGTCCCAGGGACTTCTCCATTTTCTCCCAGTGCACGGACTGCCCTGCTACCTAAAGTGCTCCGGCTACCGGACTCCTTTCCCTCATCCGGGAGTTCGGCCCAGTGGATCCACCTCCAGGGTCTACCCGTCTATCTGGCCCTAACAGTTTCCCTCTCTCGGTTGGACTGTTGCCTTCTGTCGGGACTTGGCTGCTGGGAAACCCAGGAGGTTCCCTTCGCTAACGGATTTGACAAATTGCACGGCGACTCCTAGCCTTGTCGGGGTCCGTAAGCCCCTGCCAGATGGTGCTGGCTTCTCTTTGCGTACCGGTCCGGTACCGCCGGGCCACCGCCCGTCCACGGTCCTTACGGCTAGCTCCAATAGGCCTCTCCTGCAGACGGTCACCACCGTCTGCCAACCTTGCTGTTCCGTCCGGGACACACACCCGGACCAACTTCAGTCTCCTCTACTACCACTTTCCCTCCTTCCACTTTCAACTCTCCAACTCTATCTCTCCAAACTGACTCTTTTCCCGCCTCCAGGACTGTGAACTCCTCGGTGGGTGGGACCAACCGCCTGGCCCACCCCCTGGTGTGGACATCAGCCCCTGGAGGAAGGCAAAAAGGGTTTTTGTCTGACTTTGGTGTGCCTGACCGGGAGTGTGGGGTGTGTTGGTGTAGTGCTTGTGACGTCCTGGCTTGTCCAGGGTGCCACATTCTCCCTTAGTAAAATGCAGACCGTCCGCGGGCTGCCCGTCCATCACCGGTTTTATTTTCACAACTGAAAAGATAAACGGTAAACATATAAAAACATTTTGCAATCTTCCCAAATCGGGAGGTATATACTTAAACGTTGCTAACGGTAACAGCTTCTGCTCTCTCCCACCCAAGCAACCTGGCCCTGATGCTGCCCCTAAGCAAATGGGCAGCACCCCTTGACCCCAGTCCAGCACAAGTTACCCGAGCGGGTTCTGTCCTTTTCAGGGGACCCATGTCCATGGGGAACCCCTGAAACCCCCGGAGGATCGCCACCGGTTGCGGTAGTGGCGGGCCTGGGCCATCACTTCCCTCCAGGCCCATCCTCCAAATCAGCCTCTCCGGAGGCGGTAACAGTTTAGCCATAAAACATATTTTTATTTACAGACCACAAGTTCGTGGTTGCCCTGCCAGTTCTCGGGCTTGTCCGTAGTAGTTCCTACGCATAACATGTAAACAGTCCCCACGGGGACAATAGTTGCTGGCAACGACCGGTTCTAATCAAGGTTGAAAATCAGGTAACATCTCGGTTAATCACTCTTATCATTGGTTAAAACTTTTAAACGGTACTTTCAACACACAACATGGTGGTCCCAACGGGGACAACTTGCAACGGGACTCCGCTGCCATCACTCAGACTCTTCGGCGTCGGTCGGGGGAGGGGGTATGGTAGACACTCGGGCCTTTTGGCTGCCCCTCAGCTTTGCATCCAACGCAAACCACCCCCTCTCCCCGCAGTGCCGGATGTACTGTACTAGGTCGCCCGGCATTAGGTTGCGGCCCGGGTGTTCTTCCGGCAGGTGGGCGTTGACATCCCGCCGAGCTACAAAGACTTCGGCCTCCAGGCCCGGCTCATAGATAAAGCCATAGCCCCGGCGGACATCAAACCGCCTCACCTGCCCTTCGTAGAGTGGGCCCCGGACACGGAAGGTCGCTTGACGGAGGCTTTCTTTTTCCCGGATCGTGCGGGCCACCAATTCTGCTTTCTTCCTCTCCCTTTCAGCGATCTCCGGGCACAGCAGCGCTGGCTCCCTGTCCCAATACGGGGCTGCTGCGAGCTCCGGCGCACGGGTCGGGCCCCGTGAGACCTTCTGGACACTGCCCACCACTGGCTATCTGGGTGGAAGGTCCCGCGGTGATTTGGCCTGGGGTGCTGCCCTGCAGCGGCAACCCGGCGCAACCTCAGCCGAGGTGTGGGGGATGGGCGCAGGGGTCTTCTTACACCGGGCCTCCTGCACAGAGCGCCCTATCGGCTCCGGCTCGGGGGAAGTCTCCGCAGATACCTCCGGTTCAGGCTTCGGCACCTCCCACGGTAGCTGTTCTGGTCGATCACGGGCTCTTGCTGCAGGCCGATCCGCTTGGGCGGATGTGCGGGGTACCGCTACCGGTTGCGGTGGTAGCGGGCCTAGTGGCGGGGGCGCGGCGGCCAATACGGGAGGTAGCTGGGCGAGCGGGTGTGGACCAGGTCCCTCGGCCGCGATGACCGACCCACTAGGGGCACAGGGGCGTGGGTCACTCACCCTACCTTCCGAAACTCCCTCTTCCTCGCGTCTCCGCACGGTCGCCACAACCTCCGCCATGTCGGCCTCCCACTCCTCCAGGAGGAGCTGCATTTTGACCTGCAGCTGTTGTTGGAGCTGAGCGGTCCGGATCTCCACCCACGCCGCGGTTCCAGGCGCAGGGGCTACGGTGCTGCGGGACGGCATAAATATGGCTCTGGCGGCCAATTCCAGGAACCAGCAACAAGATGGCCGCAGGGTCCTGGCGACCCTGCTTTTATAGCTGCAGCTACATGCGGCCAGACGCCATCAGTCCCCCTTAGTCTCTTTTCGGCTCCTCTTCTCCAGGGGCGGGGTTTAGGCCTTCACGCCTCCACTGCTCGAGGAGACGCTCGAGCGGGAACTTCTCACACCCAAAATGGCGGCTTCTGCAAATTTTCGGCCGGACACCTCCGGCGGTAACAAGGTGCACCTCTACCAGACGGCAGAGCGGTAAGATCCTGTTCGTGACGCCAAGTTGTCGCGGGCGGAGGATTGGACGCTGCGCTCTCCCACTGCTCGGGTCCGGCTGCTGCTGCTCGGTGATGGCTCGAGCGGTGGGCCGGATCCCGGGGACTCGAGTGGCGCTCCTCGCCCGCGAGCGAAAGGGGGAAGTTGATTGTGGGGGTTTGGTATTGTCCGTGACGCCACCCACGGTTGTGGTGAGATTGGTGACACCACTGCTGCTCTGGACGGGGATCCCGGGAGCGATGACAGGGAGCAGCCTGGATGTTAGTTCTCCCCTCCGTGGGTAGGGGGTTTGGTTGTCCCGGGGCCCGATGAGGGGGTAGGGATGGATGGCAGGCGGGTTACAGGGCCTGGTAAGGTGCAGGGTCGCGGGGGCAGCGCTGTGCCGCACGGCACGGTGGTACTCACTCAGCCAATGATGAACACAGAGTCTCTGGTCAAATAAACGGCTGGATGGACGGGTCCCACAGACGGCTGCGGTGTTTCTCCTCCCGGCAGGTTGATGGTGACTGCCTTTCCCTGCACCTGTGTAGTGTGTACGGTTCCAATGGGTTCCCACCGGTAACCCGCTCCCCAGCTTGGATATGTGCTGAAGGAGCCCCTTTTGCCCTCAGGCTCTGGCCCTGGGAACTTTAGCCTTGGCGGTGACTGTGTTTCCCTCTCTCGGTTGGACTGTTGCCTTCTGTTGGGACTTGGCTGCTGGGAAACCCAGGAGGTTCCCTTCGCTAACGGATTTGACAAATTGCACGGCGACTCCTAGCCTTGTCGGGGTCCGTAAGCCCCTGCCGGATGGTGCTGGCTTCTCTTTGTGTACCGGTCCGGTACCGCCGGACCACCGCCCGTTCACGGTCCTTACGGCTAGCTCCAATAGGCCTCTCCTGCAGACGGTCACCACCGTCTGCCAACCTTGCTGTTCCGTCCAGGCCACACACCCGGACCAACTTCAGTCTCCTCTACTACCACTTTCCCTCCTTCCACTTTCGACTCTCCAACTCTGTCTCTCCAAACTGACTCTTTTCCTGCCTCCAGGACTGTGAACTCCTCGGTGGGCGGGACCAACCGCCTGGCCCACCCCCTGGTGTGGACATCAGCCCCTGGAGGAAGGCAACAAGGGTTTTTGTCTGACTTTGGTGTGCCTGACCGGGAGTGTGGAGTGTGTTGGTGTAGTGCTTGTGACGTCCTGGCTTGTCCAGGGCGCCACACCAGCTTGCCAGGACGGTGGGAAAGAGTCACTAGCCTCTGGAGGTTGCAGAGCCTTAATGGCCCTGGATTTCAAGACGGCAAAGTCCAGTGCAGGATGTTCTAGGGCCCACAGCCGTAGCTGCTTGCGGTATTCCACTGACCCCAGACCTTGCAGGAACTGCTCGACAAGCATCTTATTCCCCTCCTGCTCACTGATGGTACTGGCCAGTTTCATAGCCCGCAACGCCGCCTGCAATCTTAAGGCATAGTCTCTAATGCTGTCCTAGGGGCTCTGTTTGCAAGTGTAAAATCTCATCCTCAGCTCAGCCTCAGTGCGGGTCTCAAAAGAGGCTTTTAAGCTAAGTGTGCACGTAGCGTAATTACATGCAGTTACGCTGCGCTTTGTAGCGCAGCGTAACTGCATGCGTCCTGCGTCCCCTGCATAATCTATGGAGATTATGCAGGAGCCGTGCGCACGTGGCGTATTAGAGCGTAGCGCTTCGGCTGGTGCCCGAAGCGCGCGTTCTAAGAAGTGACATGTCACTTCTTCAGTGCGCTTTGCCGGCAGCTCCTGCTCTGTCTATGGCAGGAGCTGCAGGCAGAGCGCATGGAATCGGCTTTTTTTTTTTTCTCTACGGACATTTTCTGCAGCGATTTGAAGCGCACGTGTGCTCTTCAGATCGCTGCAGAAATTTCTGCAGGGCTAGTACGCAACGTGCGCACATAGCCTTAGTCTCTCAAAGATGGCGAGTACCGAGGCCCGGTCCTGATCTGTCAAAGTCTATCTCCAGCTCGGCTAAGCCTGTTAACTGGCCGAGTACTACAGATGCTCGCTGCAGACAGGTCATCACATACATATCCAGGTCAGTGCAGATCTTTCTCTTGAATCCCTGCAGGGAATCAGGCCGGCCATTGTACTGGGGCAGCCAGGAGGCACCAGGCACACAAGGTAAGGTGATCAACATTATTGGCGCAGCCACTTCGGCTTTGGCGCCAAAATATGGCAGGCAAGATGGCGGCAAGGTAATTTTACAGTCACTTTTCAGACTTGGACAGTTCTGTAAGGCGCACATCACCTGGGTTAGCAGGCCCAGTTCTTATCCTGTTCGTGACGCCAGGAATTTGAGGTGTGCCGCCCCTGCAGCAGTTGAACTGCTCGGATCCGTGGTTGCTGTGGCTCGAGGGTCTCCGGACCCGGGGGCTTGCGGCCACTCAAATGTAAGGGGGGTATTTACAGGGGATAAATGTTAGTGACACCACCTGCGGGTTGCAGTAAGGGAGGTACCACCGCTGCCGAAGGGAGTACCGGGGCGGATGGTGTGGGGCAGCAAGGTGTCAGTCCCTCCTCAGGTAGGGAAGGCCCCGGATAGTGGGGGGAAGGAGGTTTGGTGATCGGGCGGCTTGGCCTTGAGAAAGCAGGGTGCAGGGGTCGAAATACTCACTGTGGTAGTCTTGGTGCTGGATTAGGTGGCATAAGCAGACACTCACACAGATGGTAAACCAATGTTTTTAGGTACCGCAGTCTCTGCAGGGGGAGCTCGTCCAGGTTCCGCTCCCAACAGTGTCACTTGGTGAGTCCGGTGCCCTGCCTCCGTGCACAAATGGAGCGATCGTTGTGGCCGCTCGGCTTGAAGCTTTCGGGGTCCCGCTACCCTTATGTATGGCAGCTGTGCTCTTGATGGCTGGCACTTGGGATTTTAGTGGGTTGTGTGCTTTGGACAACCCTATCCCTCGCGTTGTGCTGATTCCTTCAATCTCTGAGCTCTTGGGGAAAGTTCATAAAGAGACTATCCTGCACAGGTTATTTATCAAGGCGCCTGAAGCTCTTCCCTGATCTAGGGTCCTGTACCCCGCCGTGCTCGGTACCGGTAAGTTCTTTTGGGCTTGCTGGTGCCGACAGTCCTACATGTCTATGTCCGTCCCACCCCTTTCCAACTTCACTGCTACCAGTCCCAGACTCCTGGGGTCCCGGACGACCATCTGCGACCCAACCTGTCGCCTCCCTGGGAGCTCCAACTCCCCAGCTCCTCACTCTTTGAGGGCTACTACTGAACGGTCTGTCTCCCCTCCCACCAGTCTGCCTGATCCCTAGGTGGCCGGCCATGCTCCAACTTGTCAAACCCACTGGTGTGTCTGTACAGGTCATGGTGTGACAGGATGCAGTTCCCTGTAGCACCCCGATGTATTCAGGGGCGCTACACTACATTATTAATGGCCGGTATGTACCACATAAGTGGTGTGATCCTCAGGTGTGCTGGTACTTTTAGTGCCACAAATGTTTGCTATAGTATTCACAGAGTGAGGCTCACAGGTGGCTTCATACCACACCCATGGGTATGTCTGTGTCACATGATACAGGTAAAATGGAGTCTGTGTGTTTGACATGTGGAGAGACTGCAGCCAGCATGGAAATTTCTGGGCTGGGCGAGAAGCAGCCTCTGTGAGACGGAGTAGGTTTCTAAACTCGGGGTATGAAGCCTCTCTGAAGGGACTCACTGGGAGAAGAGAGGGTTCGCTTTGCCTGACTGGGGTCAGCCTAGCGGTCTTGAAAGCTGTGTCTGAATACTGTCCGGGTGTTACGGTATGGCTAGATGATAGTCTAATAGATGGAGAAATATGCCTATCAGAAGTCAGGGTCCACCGTGCAGTGATGATATGGCTGCTGCTGGTAGATAGGTGCCTGAACTGCAACTAGGCACTAAATATCAGAGTCTCCTGAGTTAAAGAACCCACAGGGAGGAAAGTAAAGGTAAGACCATGAACTCTATTACAACACAGAGAGGTATGGTTTATAGCTATAGTAATGGCAACTCTGGTACTGCACAGGGCGCCAAGGCCTGAGATCTCGTGTTACAGATCACACGGATGCTCTAATATAAACTCTACCGAGCACTGTTATTTCACAACGTCATTTTACGACTTATCACTTCTGTTACTTCACAGAAGCAAATTATATATATATATATATATATATGTGGCGTACACAGTAAGAATAGGGTGTATTTAGTGGACAGTAACCGTATCGCACAATGGAGGAGACTCAAAGGGTGTGTAGAGGAGTCAGTGAGGTCACTAGCTCCTACCAAGGACTACTGTGGAGTTCCACCGGCTAACCACCAGTGAACCCAGTACTAGCGTAGCCCAGAAGCTCTGCCTAACCGGCAACTGACTCTAAACCGGTCTGATGTGACCGTGACGCCTCGTCCTACACCTGCCTCCTGAGTCCTAACCCTGTATCAGTCCCAGAGGACTTTGACGCCTGGCCCTATACCAATGTGGTAAGTGCTTGCTGTACCACATATGAAAATGACTGAGCGCGGCCATGTTGGTACCCAAGGCTATATATAACTTAAGGACAGCCCACAAGATGGAGATCCCTATGGCCCGCCCAAACCATAATCAATGAGCGGTCTTCCATGTGACCACATGTCACTGATGACGTCACTGTGGCCAATGGGATCATTCCACATCATCTGTGATGTCACTACGGCCAATGGGATTGCGCCACGTCATCTGGGATGTCACCATGGTCAATGAGATCGTACCACGTCATCTGTGATGTCACCACGGCCAATAGAATTGCGCCACGGTGCCTGAGCATGCTCAGAAGTCTGAACCACTAACTTAGTCTCAATTCTGAGACTATCAGGCTGAGCATGTGTGATGCCCTGGCAAAACCAGGTAGTCACAGAGGACTGTACCCCCCACCAAGGGTACAGGAATCGCCTCCTCCTTGGGATTCAACACCACATCCCACACACAGGAACATCAGCCACAAAGCCTAGTCACCCCCCCATGACAACCGGGACACACCAGTGGGCGGGACCAGGCAGATGGGAATGCCCACGTAGGAATCTTGAGGTGTCAGGGGCGGGGAACACGTCAGTTTGAGTTAGTTTGAGTTTGGAGTGGAGAGTTGAGGAGTGAGGAGCTGAAGTGGCAGAGTGGTCAAGGGTCAGAGCCCTTGGACCACGGGAGAATCGACTAGGTGGCAGACGGCAGTGTAGGGACACAGGCGACGGAGATCCGGTTGCGGGGGACCTGAAGTGGACCGGGGCAGGGTTGTAGCCCACCGGTACCAACAACGGGAATCCGGTCCGGAGGCCGTGCACAGGTGGGGTACCTGGACCCTAGGACGAGGAAGTTTGCAAGCCCCTTGTTAATTCACCAGTCAGGAGCAAGCTTCCAGGCCTTGTTCTAGAGAAGCCCAGAGAGCAAAACGGAAGCCCAACGGGGGGGATAGGGTGTCCGCCAGAACCCACTGAAATCCCAAGGGTCAGATTTAGCGGGCAACGGCTCCTTCTGTATACAAAGCCAGAGGGCAGCGGATTTCTCCCGTTCCAAGCGGGTTTAATCAACACACAGCAAGACACAAGTGCAGGAGGAAGGGTCCCTACCTTGCTAACCCGTGTGTGGGACCAGCACACCACTCCAATGGCAACCGGCATCCGGCCTTGGTTTACACCTCAGACTCTGTGTGGATTATTCTTAATCATGAGTACACCAGTGTCATCCGGTCCAACCTGGCAACGGCACCCCAGCACTGCTCCCCACCTACACCTGGGCCCCGGAACTACACCTCCCCTACCCGTGGAGGGGATACCATCTTGCTGCCCAACACCATCGGTCCCGGGCACTTGCACAAGAGGCAGCGGCGGTGCCACCATCCCATCACCGCAACCCACGGGTGGCGTCACAGACAAAAACCTATCTCCCCTGTAAATACCCCCCTTTCACTGTTGCAAGGACAGGCAGTTGCACGAGCCCCGGGTTCGGTCACCACTCGAGCCCCAGACACTATCCCGGATCCGAGCTCCCCGAGCAGCCCCTTTGGCGTGGCGCGGCACCCGTCCGCGACACATGCTCAGAAGGCACAACCCAGGACTTGGGCTGAAAACACCAAGATGTTCGGGTCAGTACCTGAGACTCAAGGAAGCGAACCAAACTAGGCCGAGCATAGGGGGAAATCGCCCCAGGAGGCATCCGAGAAGACGCCGCAGCTTGGTTTGTGACACCGGGGTTAGTGAGATAATAATGTTGAATGGATGGTAATGCCTGTATGCTCCTAAGCCGGAAGAGGCTCATGTTATGTTTGAGGAGCAGTTTATGAGCTGTTATAATAAACTGCTAGACTATTCTTCAATAGTTTATTCTCCGGTGTTACCTCTCATCTCAGCAAAAGTGAGTAAAACCCCCATGTTGCAGTGTGTGAACTGTGCAACCTCGCTGGGTAGATAACAATCCAAAAAATCTCCCTGATATGAGTTAGGGACATAATGTGACAAACTTATATTATTATAAAAAAAAATTTCTTTATTACTTAAAAATACATCATCAACATACATAATTAAAAATTTATATCGGGTACCTACAAGTGCAAATGAGGTAACTGAAGTGCAAAATTATATATACTCGTATTGCACTATCCCTTTAAATAAATGTGCATTAACCTGTCACCAGATTTGGTGACTATAAGCTGCGGATGCATCATGCACCCAGGCTTCAGAAGAAGGAGGACAAAGATGGCCAAAAGAGGAGGCGCCGTACCCGGAGAACAGAGACACCCATTCGACTAGTCTGTACCACACTGCCCCTTAAGGGCACTTTACACACAGCGACATTGCTAGCGATGTCGCTGGTGAAAGCACCCGCCCCCGTCGGTTGTGTGTCACGGGCAAATCGCTGCCCGTGGCGCACAACATCGCTTACACCCGTCACACATACTTACCTGCCTAACGACGGCGCTGTGGCCAGCGAATCACCTCCTTTCTAAGGGGCGGTTTGTTCGACGTCACAGCGGCGTCACTAAGCGGCCGCCCAATAGAAGCGGAGGGGCGGAGATGAGCGGCCGGAACATCCCGCCCACCTCCTTCCTTCCTCATTGCGGGCGGCCGCAGGTACGATGAGGTTTCTCGTTCCTGCGGTGTCACACATAGCGATGTGTGCTGCCGCAGGAACAACGAACAACCTGCGTCCTGCAACAGCAACGATAATCGGGATTAGAACGACGCGTCAACGATCAACGATTAGGTGAGTAATTTTGATCGTTAATGATCGTTCCTGCGTTTCACACACAACGACGTCGCTAACGAGGCCGGATGTGCTTCACGAAGTCTGTCACCCCAACGACATCTCATTAGCGATGCCGTTGCGTGTAAAGCGGCCTTTAGATAAGTATTATAAAGTGATTTTTACATTCTACACAGTGGCCTGGGCTCTCATATACAGCATGTTAGAATGCTGTATATAAGAGCCCACTGGTGGTGGCCGCAGCTTATAGGCCGCAAATCTGGTGACAGGTTCCCTCTAACTGGTACACTTTTAATACATTATTTGCCAACAGCTATGATATACAATATAGTCCTGCTCATCATTATCGCACCCATGAAGTTTAAGTACATAATGTGGAATAACGTCTGAAAAAAAATGAATGAAGTGGAGCAGCTTTTTAGTACAGAGCATTCATGTTAAATCCAAAAGAGCAAATGATAAACCACAGTTTAAAATAAAAAAACAATGGGAGGGAAAAATAGAAAAACCAAAAGCTGCTGTGTCACTGGTATTGGCCCTTTACATTAAATAAGTATGGAAAAACATTTTGACTCGCCTGTAGTAAATCACAAATGAGAATCACCTGTGATAAATTGTCGGTGTCCATGTGACATGTATTAGCCAATGAATGATGACTTCAGTGTTTTAAAAAAAACACATGGTAGGCCCCAGTGGCGTAACTAGAGTTTGATGGGCCCCAGTGCAAAGTTCAGACCTGGGCCCCCCTCCACATACACCGACACTTGGGGTACGGGACAATGACATTGACACTCGGGGTACGGGATAATGATGCTGACACTTGGCTCTTACCCTCAGCACCCAGATTTCCCATGATCTGAAATCCCTCTATCAGCACCCAGCTTTCCTATGTTCTGATATTCATCTTGTCCTCGGCACCCAGCTTCCCCATTATCTGCTATACATCTTTCCCTCAGCACCCAGCTTTCCCATATCAGAGCATGGTAAAGCTGGGTGCTGAGAGATGTATAGCAGAGCATGGAAAAGCTGGATGCTGAGGGAAAGAGCCTTTTCTCTCAGCACAAAATGTTCACATCCCATGCTTGTATCTTTGTCCCTCCTTGTATATAGTTCTCCAAATAGAATAATGGCCCCCGCATAGCCTTCCATATAACCCTTCTTATATTAGAATGCAGTTACATAGTCCTCCATGTATTATAATGCATTTCCCATAGTTCTCCATGTATTATAATTCACCCCACAGTCCTCCATATATTATACTGCGCCCCATAGTCCTCCATATATTATAATTCACCCCATAGTCCTCCATGTATAAAGTAGCCCTCATAGCCCTCTAATTATTATAATGAATTTACCATAGCTCTCCATATATTATAATTCACTCCATAGTTCTCCATGTATTAGAATGCACCCCATAGTACTTCATATACTATACTGCACCACATAGTCCTTCATGTTTTATAATGCACCCCTATAGTCCATGTATAAGGTAGCCTTCATAGTCCTCCATATATTATAATTTAGCCCCCATAGTCCTATATGCATTATAATGCAGCCCCTTAAAACCTTCATATTGTGTTATGCAGCCCCATACTCCTCCATGTATAATGCACCCATATAGTCCATGTATAAGGTGTCCGTCATGTTGTATAATGCAGCCCCATAGACCTCCATGTATAATTCAGGCAGCCCCCATGCTCCATGTATAAAGCAGGTGTGCCGCCTTGGCAAAACCAGGGTGTCACAGAGGTCTGCATCCATGTTTTAGTGTAGATCTCACTCTCCCTTGGGGAGTTTCCCACACAAACACACACCAGCCAATCAGGCCCCACTTGCCCCCTCCTCAGGAAAATGGGAGGGGAGAGAGGAGCTTGGTAAGAGCAGAGTGTAGTTTCAGGCAGTCTGCAGAAGGAGAGAGGGCTGGAAGCAGCCCCTGCGTGGGGCTAGGAGAAGTGGCAGGGAGGGCCTCAGGAATAGGCCAGCCGCTTCCTGTGTACGGAGCAGACACAGACACCAGGCAGGAGAAAAAACACCCAAATTACACACACGGGTGTGGGGCCCGTCCTCACAGCAGCCGTGGGCACCAGTTACCAGCAACTTGGTTAATTCTTAGACTCGTGTCAGTTATTGCCTTATACTGTGAGTACTCCTGCACCACCCGGTCCAAGCCATGGACTGCACCTGTTACTCCCCAATCCATCAAACCGGGGACCCGGGACATCAATACCCTACCCGTGGAGGGAAAATCACCACCTTGCTGCCCATTACCATCCCCGGGATCCTGTGACCGGCAGCGGCGGTGCTCCATTACCTCACCGCACACCACGGGTGGCGTCACAGAACATAGACTACCAAATCTCCCCTGTATATAATGCCCCTTTTGTTGTGGTGCCTGGGATCACAGACCGGGTCACGCCACCGTGATACCTTCAGAAGCGACCCCTTTGCCCAGATCTGAGTACCCCCTTATCCCTGGGCGACACATAGGCAGCTCCCCATGCTCCATGTATAATGCCGGCAGCCCCCATGCGCCATGTATAATGCAGGCAGACCCCCCATGTGCCATGTATAATGCAGCCCCTCCCATGGTCCATGTATAATGCAGCCCTTCATGCTCCATGCATAATGCAGGCAGCACCCCATGCTCCATGTATAAGGCAGGCAGCACCCCATGTTCCATGTATAAGGCAGGCAACCCCCAATGCTCCATGTATAATGCAGGCAGACCCCCATGCTCCATGTATAATGCAGCCCCTCATGCTCCATGTACAATGCAGCCCCCCCATGCTCCATGTATAATGCAGCCCCCCCATGCTCCATGTATAATGCAGCCCCCCCATGCTCCATGTATAATGCAGCCCCCCCATGCTCCATGTAAAATGCAGCCCCCCCATACTCCATGTATAATGCAGACGCTCCATGCTCCATGTATAATGCAGTCCCCCCCATGCTCCATGTATAGTGCAGGCAGCCCCCATGCTCATTGTATAATGCAGGCAACCCCCATGGCCTCTGGCCACCGTGTACACATTGCTTTTTGTTTTTCTTAAATCAAACAACAAGTTCTTACCTCTCCTTGTTCAAGCGCTGCTCCATCCTCACCTCTCCTTGTTCCCCTGCTGCTGCTGCGGTCGGCATCCTCCCATCCTGCGCTCTTTGCTTTCAGCACAGCAGTCGCACAGGAGTGATGTCACCGCGCAGACACAGGTGGGAGAATGATGGATCCTGGAGCTCCACTGGACGCTCCACGCTTCATTGTTGCTGTGCGCGATGACAGGGGAGGGGGGCCCGGTGCCACAGCCACTGACATCGGGAAGGGGAGCCCGGTGTCATCGACTGCGGCACCGGGTCATATAGCGGCTGCGTGGTCTGCGCCAGATCAGCGCAGCTCCTCTCACAGAAAGGAGCTGCTGGCTGCTGATCTTCCAGGTGGCCGCGGGCCCATAAGCTGTGGGGCCTGGTCGCAGTCACGACCTCTGCCACCACGGTAGTTACGCCCCTGGTAGGCCCTGTTCCTTTGTCACAATGGTGAAGACAAAAAAGCTGTCTAGGGACATCAGAACTGATATTACTACCAACACAAGATTTCCAAAGGGTATAAGGTCATCTCCAAAGACCTTGGTATCCCAGATTCAACAGTGCACAATGTTATTAAGAAGTTTGCCAAGCATGGAACCATCAAGAGCCTCACTGGACGATGGGGAAAGAGGAAAATTGGCAAAAACAATACTAAGGACCAGGGGGCACTCACTGCGAGTGGAAGAAAAGCGATTCCGACACCTAAATAGGAAAGGGTTCTTTACAGTTAGAGCAGTCAGACTGTGGAATACACTACCACTACCACACGAGGTTGTAATGGCAGATACTATAACAGCTTTTAAAAAAGGGCTGGATGATTTCCTCAGTACACAAAACATTGTTGGTTATAAATGACTTAGTGACTAAATGTAGAACTGGTGGAGGAAGGTTGAACTAGATGGACCTAGGTCTTTTTTCAACCTAAGTAACTATGTAACTATGTAAGAGATGTCTTCAAGGGTTGGTGCGAATGGTGTAAAAAATACCACGTCAAACATCCAAAGACCTGTAGGCCAACCTGGAACAGTCTGAGGTAATTGTTTCAAGAAGTACCATACGCCGCACACTAAACCAAGAAGAGCTTTATGGGCAAAGGCCAAGGAAGAAACCATTGCTGCAGAAAAGACATAAAAAGAAACAACTGATAACTCCCCAGAGTACCTTGACACAACGATCCTTCTGGGAAAATGTTCTGTGGACAGATGAAACAAAAATAGACCTTTTTGGCAATGCAGAGCAACAGTTTGTTTCCAGATAGCGTAATGGAGCTTATAAGGAAAAGAACACCCTTCCAATAGTAAAGCATGGTGGAGAATCCATAATGCTGTGGGGTTCTTTTGCTGTGTCTGGTACTGGAGGACTTGCCTGTATCACAGGAATAGTGAAATCTCAGAATTATCAAAGAGATTTTAGAGCGAAATGTCCTACCCAGTGTAAGAAAATATTGGTTTGAATCGAAGATCATGGGTCATCAAGCAACCTAATGACCCAAAGCACACATTCAAAAGTGCGCAAGAATGGTTGAAAACGAAAATATGAACTATTTTAAAATGGCCAGCAATGAGTACTGACCTCAATCCTATTGAAAATCTTTATCGTGAGCTGAAATCTGCCATTGGGAAAAAGAACCCTGCAAACATTCAAGAGCTTGAACAAACTGCAAAGGAAGAGTGGGAGAAAACACCAACTGAGAAGTGCAAGAAGCTTATGGCTGTGCCCACAGGGGAAAGTGTCCTGTGGTTATATCCGCAGGACATTCCGCAGGATCTCTCATAAAACCGCAGCACAACTTTGTCTGTTTCCATGCTGCGGTTTATTTGCGGAATGTCCTGCGGATATGGTGCGGGCATTCTGCATTGAGGATACAGTACCATGGCTTCAGCACTGCATCCTCAATGCAGAACAAGTGCTGAGTGATCGGGGTGTTCATACCTCCATCACGCAGCACTTCTCTCCCGTCTCCAGCTGTGTTTACACTGTGAAGGAGAAGGTGGGCGGGCCTGAACTAGCTCCGGCTATCACATGACCGGAGCTCATTCAGGCCCCGCCCACCTCCTCCTTCCAGGCTCCTGTGCACTGAGGGAAAATGACCGGGTGTCTTCTATCAAGGCAGGTAAGTATGGGCCAAAGCAGGGGATTTCCGCAGGTAATGCAGCAGGAATAATTGACATGCAGTTATGTGCGCCTGCGGGATATCCGCAGTATATTCCGCAGCCGCACATTCCGCAACGTGGACACAGCACTCCCCATGTCCCATAGGGTAACATGGGGAGTGTCTGTACTGTACATGCTGAAACCTGCGGATTTATCTGGAAAATCCAGATAAATCTGCAGGTTTTCCGCGGCAAAATCCGCAGAAGCAAGCTCCCGTGGGCACAGGGCCTATAGATAGCTACAAGAAACATTTGGAGGGTGTCATCAATGCCAGGGGGTGTGCAATCAAGTATTAATTAGGGGTGTCTATTGCTGCACATGCTGTTTCTTTGGATTCTTCTTTGAAATTGTCACATGTAAATTGACTAACAATGGTTTATTTTTGTATTACTTTGGACCACTAATTAATAAGTACTGAGGATGTAACTTTGGCCCATTTCCATTTATTTATGAAGATATTATACAACCTATGAAACAATTGAAGGGGTGCTAATAATGCTGAGCAGCACTTGTAACACTGATACTCTTGCTACACAAATGCTAATCGAAATATAGTAGTAATTTCTTCAATCTATTGCTGCAACATCCATGAGTTAAGCCCACTTTACACACTACAATATATCTTACGATGTGTCGGCGGGGTCACGTCGTAAGTGACGCACATCCGGCATCGTAAGGTACATTGTAGTGTGTAACAGCTACATGCAATTGCGAATGAATGATAAAACGTTCATCGCATGTACGTCGTTCATTCCTCATGAATTGAATGTCAGGTTGTTCATCGTACTCGGGGTAGCACACATCGCAGTGTGTGACACCACGGGAACGATGAACAGATCTTACCTGCGTCCTGCGGCTCCCGGCCAGCAATGCGGAAGGAAGGAGGTGGGCGGGATGTTTACGTCCCGCTCATCTCCGCCCCTCCGCTTCTATTGGCCGGCTGCCTCGTGACGTCGATGTGGACTCCAGGAAGTGGACGTTCACCGCCCACATTGAGGTTGTATGGACGGGTAAGTACGTGTGACGGGGGTTAATCGTTTGTGCGGCACATTCAACAAAATTGAACATGCCGCACATACGATGAAGGCGGTTATGATCGCATACAATATCGTATGCAGAATCGTAACATGTAAAGCAGGCTTAAGTTGTTACAAATTATCAATATAATGTGGAATGTGCTACTGAAAATACTATTGTAGTGAGCCACCCAGCCTAAATTAATTCATATACAATAAGTGTAGTGTCCCCTATGCACTACTCTCTTAGCTGTTCCCCACAAATATTATAGTGTGGCGCCCTGGACAAGCCAGGTCGTCACAGGTACTGCAACAACACACCCCACACCCCACACCCCGAGATAGGCACATCAGTCACACAAATCCTTGTTGCCTCCCTCCAGGGGCTGACGGCAGTGCTTAGCGGCCGCATGTTATTAGCACCGCAGAAGTGCAGGGACGCCAGGACTCTGCCAAAACACGTTCCTGGACCCAGCAGCAAGACGTGCCAGGAGCTCCAGGCCACAGTCCACTCCACGATGGAGGAGTGGACGTCGGAGAAGAAGGGCCTGGCTGCAACCGTGTGGGCATGCGAAGTGGAGGTGGTTTCCGAGGAGCCGGTAAGCGACCCACGCCCCTATGTCCCTGAGGGAACGGCCGCTGCGTCTGAGTGGCCCGGCCTGCTGCCATCCACTAAGCCACCTCCCTTACTGCCCATGCCCGCGGCCACTGCCCCGACCGACCCGTTACCACTGTCACCGGTAGCGGAGCCCGTAGCGTCTGTGGGAGAGGGCCCAGACCTGCGGCCCCCGGGCCTTACCTTTACCACCGCCCTGGCACCCGTCCCGGCTTCCATCCTGGCCGCGACGGAGATGACGACGGCTCCGGCAGTCCGCCCAGCCGCAACAGAGGTGATCTTCGACCCGACGCCAGCACTGCAAGCCACGCTGACCGCTTCCAGACACCTGGCCTCGGATGAGGCACCGCGGGGACGTAGCTGCCAAGTGGCAGAGCAGGCCACGTCACAGCGGGGCCCCTCACTACTGGTGGTGCCAGTCGTAGCCGGCACAGAGGGACTCTGGCTGGGCCCGTCCCCCCCCACACCTGCTGACCAGGAGCGGCGGCCATGGTAGCTGTGCCCTAAGACTGCTGCTTGGAGAAAAAGGATGCGGCAGCGGTCCACCGTTGCACCGTTATCCCCGTTAGGACCACCAGTACCGTAACCTGTTAAATGAAAAGTAATCAACCGAAGATGTTACCTGATTGTCGACTGTGATTGACCCGGCCATTGCCGGCAAGTTGTCCCCGTAGGGACCCTTTGCACCGTGCGTAAGGAACTACTTACGGACACGCCCAAGAACTTGCAGGGCAACCACAATCTAGTGGAAATGTAAATATTTGGCATAAATCCGTTACCGCCTCCGGAGAAGCAGATTGGAGGAAGGGCCCGCAGCAGAGTAGGCTGGGCCCGGCCACCACCTGGACTGGTGGCCATCCTCCGGGGGTCAGGGGTTTCCCATGGACGTGGGTCCCCTGAAAAGACCGTAGGGTGCGAAACACCATACCCGTACCCGCTCGGGCAGCCTGGATATGGACTGGGGTCAAGGGGTGCTGCCCACTTCTTAGGGGCAGCATCAGGGCCAGGTTGTTTGGGCGGGAGAGAGCGGAAGCCGTATGTTGTAATAAAAATGATTACCGTTAGTAACGTTTAAGTGCCGTGCCTCCCGTAAAGGGAAGATACATAAAAATGCTTTGTTTAAATGTTTTCTACAGTTTGACAAAAATAAAACCGGTGATGGACGGGCAGCCCGCGGACGGTCTGCATTTGACCAGGGGGGAATGTGGCGCCCTGGACAAGCCAGGTCGTCACAGGTACTGCAACAACACACCCCACACCCTGAGATAGGCACATCAGTCACACACAAATCCTTGTTGCCTCCCTCCAGGGGCTGATGTCCACACCAGGTGGGGTGGAGCCAGGCGGTTGGCCCCACCCACTGAGGACTTCACAGTCCTGGAGGCGGGAAAGGAAGTCAGAAAACAGTTAGGGAGAGTGAAGGAGCAAGAGTGAAGTGGGAAGTGAGGAGCAAACTGACCGTGTCCGGGTACGTGGCCCGGGCGCCGAGAGCAAGGTTGGCAGACGGTGGTGGCCGTCTGCAGGAGAGACCGATCGACGCGGAACCGTAGGACGGGGGACGGGAGGTGGCCCGCTGGTACCGAACCGGGGAGCGAAGAGAAGCCAGCACAAACCGGCAGGGCCTGCGGACCCCGACCAGGCTTGGAGTCGCCGTTAAACAGGTCAAATCCGTTAGCGACTGGAACCTCCGGGGTTTCCTAGCAGCAAAGACCCGACTGAAGGCAACCGTCCAAACCGAGAAAGGGAAATACAGCTACGGCTGCAGTTAGAATTCCCAGGGCCAGAGCCTGCGGGCAAAAGGGGCTCCTCCGACCCATATCCAAGCTGGGGAGCGGGTTACCGGTGGGAAGCCATAAGGACCGAAGATGCACAACAGGTGCAGGGAAAGGCTGCCACCACCAACCTACCGGGAGTAACCACAGCAGCCGGCTGCGGGACCCGTCCATCCAGCCGTTTGTTTTACCGGAGACTCTGTATCCATCATTGGCTGAGTGAGTACCACCGTGCCGGCCGGCACTGCGCTGCCCCCGCGACCCTGCACCTCACCAACCCTGCCTCCCCCGTCACCTCACCGGGCCCCGGGACCACCAAATCCCCCTACCCATGGAGGGGAAAGAAACATCTCGGCTGCTCCCTGTCATCACTCCCGGGATCCCCGTCCAGAGCAGCGGTGGTGCCCCAACCTCACCACAAACCGTGGGTGGCGTCATGGACCAACTCCCCAAACCCAAAAATCACCCATTTCACTCACGGGCGAGGAGCGCCGCTCGAGTCCCCGGATCCGGCCCACCGCTCGAGCCACCGAGCAGCCAGCAGCAGGCAGCAGCAGCACCGGACCCGAGCGTTAGTGAGAGCGCAGCGGCGGTGGCCTCCTCCCCGCCCGCGACAATAGCTCTATATGCTCATACCAGTGTAATAGGGATAGTTGCTTCAGCATGACTCTAGGGTCAGCATAGGAGCTCCGGCGTCCTGCTATCCCATAGTCATCATACCTGGGGGGCTGTGTGGACCATAATACTGTGTGGGGTGAATAATGCTGTGTGGTGGGCTGTGGGGGTCCTCAAAGTCTGTGGGATCTTAGTGGCCATCATACTCTGGGTGGGAATGTGGGGGCATTATTATGTGTGTGGGGGATAATGGGAATATCATACTGTGGTGGGGGGAAATTTAGGGCATCATACTATGTTGGGGGGCTGGGAGGGCACTATAATGTAATGAAGCATCACTTTGGGGACATCATACTTTGTTGGGGAACTGTGGCAGTATGATACACTGTTAGAGGCATTGTGATGGCATGTTCGGCAATATTATCTTCTGCGATTGTGCTTATGCACTGTGAACTTGCCTACTTCAATTTTATGACTGGTGGGGGTTTGGCAGGGGGCCCAAACCTGGACTTTGAAATGGTGCCAAATGATGAGGATAACTTCAAATTATTGTTATTATTTTAGAATACAGGGGTGGTTGATTCAGTACTACCTGCATACAGTGGGGGAAATAAGTATTTGATCCCATGCTGATTTTGTAAGTTTGCCCACTGACAAAGACATGAACAGTCTATACTTTTAAGGGTAGGTTAATTTTAACAGTGAGAGATAGAATATGCATAATAAAATCCAGAAAATTTCATTGTATAAATTTTATATAAATTTATTTGCATTTTGCAGAGAAAAATAAGTATTTGATCTGTGACGCCCTGGCAAAACCAAGTGGTCATACATAGGCCCCTGCAGAACACCGTCCCTCAGACGGTTACACACAGCCAATCCGAAAGCCTAGTCACCTGCCCCAGGGTAGGACAGGCACACCAGTGGGCGGGACCAGGCGGATGGAGAACGCCCACCTAGGAAAACAGTTCAGTTAAGTTTGGAGTCAAGTTGAGAGTGGTGTGGAGTAGTAGGAGGTTCGAGTTGACAGGTGTCGGGGTTGGAGCCCTGGTGCATTGGCTAGGTGGCAGACGGTGGTCCGTGTCTAGTAGGAGACAGACGGGAAGACGGCAGCCGGAGATCCGAGGTGGACCGGGGCAGGGTTGGAGCCTGCCGGTACGGACACCGGAGAACCGACCCAGAAACCGTGCACAGAGGGGGTACTTGGACCTGAAGCCAGGACCGGAACCAACGGCCTAGCTAATTAACCAATTGAAGGCAGGATTATAGGTCCTGTCACAACCAAAGCCCCAAAAGCAGACAACCACCCACAGAGAGGGATAAGGCATCCGCCAGGGCCCGGTAGATCCCACGGGTCAGCGTCAGCGGGCACGACTCCCAACAATAGTACCGGGAGCAGACTCCTGCGTTCCACACTGGGCAGTCCACCACATCACAACACAGTGCAGAGGAAAGTGACACAGACCACCAGACCGGGTGGGGGACCAGGGTACACCCGGCTGCTGCGGCCGGCCACCAGCACCTTGGTTAATCACTGGACTTGTCTGATTTCTTTAACAGTGAGTAAGCTGAGACTCCCTGGTCTGAGCAGGCACGCCGGCCCTTGCCATCACCGTCCCCTGCACCAAGTCACCGGGTTCTGGGGCAACTATCCCTACCAACGGAGGGGTTAACAATCAGCTGCCATCCCATCGCCCCTGGTGTCCCACAGCAGCAGCGGTGGTGCCATACTTCACCACACACCATGGGTGGCGTCACAGATTGACTACGGCAAAATCCGTACAAATATGTCCCCTTTCATTCGGAGTGTCCGCGTGCCCCCCGGGTCCGGAGGATCCCTCGAGCCATACTGTGGGTCCGGATCCGAGCAGCCCGGCTGCTACTGACGTGGGGGCGGCACAGATCCCCAACCAACTAATCAGAGTTCTGGCTCCTACAGATCAGTTAGACTCTCCCAATCAACTCGTTAGCTGCATTAGACAGCTGCCTTACATTGTCAACTGTATAAAAGACTCCTGTTATGCTCACCGGGCAAGCAGAAATGTTAGTGAACCCACTGGGCCACAACACACAAAAAAAAAAAAAAAAATAAAAACAGAGGGGTTTGACTAAGGACCTGCGCCTGGTATTCTCCAGAGCCCCTAATGGTGGAGGTGTTACACTGCAGGTATTGGTCCGGGTGCCACTCAGAAAGACTGGTGTTGCGTTGGCTGGCCCCAAGGGCACGGGAGCAACAGTCTCTGGTATTAGTTTGCGGTTGTAGCAGGTGTAGAAAATCCATCCGGGGTGGATGGATGGATAGATGGATGCGGCACCAGCTGGTGAGGATGCGTGTGGCAGTGTGAAGCCCCGCAAGTGCAGTGTCGGTGCATTACCTTCAGGGACTCCACTCAGCTGGATCCTGTCACAGGTAGGAGATCTTCTATTTAGGATTGTCGTGACGCCACTCTCAGAATTGCGGTCAGTGGGGACCGCCACTGCAGATTAAGGGATGCCTGGGGCTGATGGTGGGTGCAGTCAGTTGTAGTAGCCTCCTGAGAGTGAGGCAAGCCCCAGGACCCTGTGTAGGTGTGTAGAACCACAAGGCGCAGAATAACTCAGCACAAGCAGAATGTCTTTCAGGGGTTTTACTCACTGTTGATGGCAGGGTGAGTAACCCGGGCGTAGCTGGGATGAACCAGGCTGGAACCAGGTGTCCTTCAGGCTGACTGATGAGGGTGACTACCGACTCGCCTTCCTTAGCCCTTCTGTGGTTTGTGGTAACCCCGACTTTTAGTCCCTATGGGGGTCACCCAGGGAAGTAACTGCTCCCCTCGTTTGTTTGCCGTTTGCTTGTCGCCTGGACCAGATCACTCCAGCTTCTTGCCTCCTGTGAACTATGGGCCCTAACTGTGGCTACGTGGCTGCGGCTTTTGTGGTGTTGTGGCGTGGGCTTTAAGGGCCCCACACCGGCAGGTTTAGCAAGGAAAGGTGGATCTATCCCCGCACCGGGATCTGCCGCCCGTTTGGGCCTGGTACTCCCTGACAGTCTCCGTACTTTCCACTACGCGGCTCTCTCTCCAGCTGTGTGTGGTGTTCGGGCAGCACTACCAGGTGACCGTTCTCCCCCGTCGGTAGTCACTGCGCGGACGCTGTTAGACTGCAACAGCTCCAGGGTCTGCTTCTGCTCTTCCTGAACTCTGCACTAAACCGGCTCACTCGTGGGACCTGCACTGCTGCTCCTGTCTGAGCTCCACTTCCATGCTCCTCACTCCTCCACACTCTGCTTCAGACTCTTTACTCCTCCTTCTCTTTTCCCCTTGTGCCTGCCTACGCCACCTAGCAACCAGGCTCTCTACCACACCCCTTGAGTGGAGATGGAGGCTTCGCCCCCTCCACTCCTCAAGTGGAGGTGAAGGCTTTGCCCCCTCCTGGGATCCCCAGGGGTCCTCTCAAAGGTACATGTGTGAGACCTGATCACTATGCGCCTGTGTAGTCACACCTCGGTCAGCCTTCTGGATTACCTGTATTGTACTGTCCCCAGCATGGGTGCAGTACTCAGTGGTGCCTGACCAGGTCAGGGGCGCCACAGCAGCAGGAAATGTGGCTGGCATGGCAGCTTGCAGCGGCAGGATAGGTAATAAGACAGCAGCACACTAGAATACAAGTGAATGCCAGCAGCGAAACTAGCACAGAATAACAGCAGCAGAAGAGACAGCAGCACAGTGCTAGGGAACCTGAATACAGCAAGGAATCTAAAGCCTGCTTTACACACTTCAATAAATCTTTCAATCCGTCGTCGGGGTCAAGTTGTAAGTGACGCACATCCGGCATCGTTCGTGAGGTATTTGCGTGTGAAACCTACATGCGATCGATATTGAACGAAAATACGGTGATCGCATACACGTCGTTTATTCCTCATACATTGGACGTTTAGTAGTACGAAACTAGTGAATTGTAACGTGTGACATCCATCATACGATTGTGATGTCTGATGCTATGTGCGCAGGTGTGCGCTCTGCACCGCAGCTTAAAAAAGGTCTGCTTCAGAGCGCAGCTGAAAAGCTGCGTTCTGAAGCGCCTCACAATGTCTGTCATGCACTAATCTCTGTCAGTCCGTCACTATCTCTGTCCCTCTCTCTCTGTCCATGTCAGTCTATCCCCCTCTCTCATATACTCACCGATCCCCAATCCCCGGCGCTGCACGGCATTCACACTGCTGAGGCGGCTTTTACTGTTTTGAAAAAGCCGGCCGCCCATTAAACAATCTCGTATTCCCTGCTTACCCCGCCCACCGGCGCCTATGATTGGTTACAGTGAGACACGCCCCCACGCTGAGTGACAGGTGTCACACTGCACCCAATCACAGCAGCCGGTGGGCGTGTCTATACTGTGTAGTGAAATAAATAATTAAATAATTAAAAAAAACGGCGTGCGGTCCCCCCCAATTTTAAAACCAGCCAGATAAAGCCATACGGCTGAAGGCTGGTATTCTCAGGATGGGGAGCTCCACGGTATGGGGAGCCCCCCAGCCTAACAATATCAGTCAGCAGCCGCCCAGAATTGCCGCATACATTATATGCGACAGTTCTGGGGCTGTACCCGGCTCTTCCCGATTTACCCTGATGCGTTGGCAAATCGGGGTAATAAGGAGTTATTGGCAG
This sequence comes from Anomaloglossus baeobatrachus, assembly GCF_048569485.1. NCBI lineage: Eukaryota > Metazoa > Chordata > Amphibia > Anura > Aromobatidae > Anomaloglossus > Anomaloglossus baeobatrachus. The sequence goes on along the minus strand of NW_027445109.1, from coordinate 68,181 downwards.
CCCATAGCTGCCAATAAGTCCTAGATTAATCATGTCAGGTGTCTATGAGACACCCTCCATGATTAATCTGTAAATTACAGTAAATAAACACACACGCCCGAAAAATCCTTTATTTGAAATAAAAAACACACACACATTCCCTGGTTCACCACTTTAATCAGCCCCAAAAAGCCCTCCTTGTCCGGCGTACTCCAGGATGCTCCAGCGTCGCATCCAGCGCTGCTGCATGGAGGTGACCGGAGCTGCAGCAGACACAGCCGCTCCGGTCACCTCCACGCAGGTAATGAAGACAGCCGCGCGATCAGCTGCTGTCACTGAGGTTACCCGCTGTCACTGGATGCAGCGGTGGCCGCGGGTAACCTCAGTGACAGCTCAGCTGATCGCGCTACTCACCTCAGTTGCTGACTGGAGGTGACCGGAGCGGCGGTGAGTAGCGCGATCAGCTGATCTGTCACTGAGGTTACCCGCGGCCACCGCTGCATCCACCGCTGGATCCAGTGACAGCGGGTAACCTCAGTGACAGATCAGCTGATCGCACGGCTGTCTTCATTACCTGCGTGGAGGTGACCGGAGCGGCTGTGTCTGCTGCAGCTCCGGTCACCTCCATGCAGCAGCGCTGGATGCGACGCTGGACCATCCTGGATTACGCCGGATAAGGAGGGCTTTTTGGGGCTGATTAAAGTGGTGAACCAGGGAATGTGTGTGTGTTTTTTATTTCAAATAAAGGATTTTTCGGGCGTGTGTGTTTATTTACTGTAATTTACAGATTAATCATGGAGGGTGTCTCATAGACGCCTGACATGATTAATCTAGGACTTATTGGCAGCTATGGGCTGCCAATAACTCCTTATTACCCCGATTTGCCAACGCATCAGGGTAAATCGGGAAGAGACGGGTACAGCCCCAGAACTGTCGCATATAATGTATGCGGCAATTCTGGGCGGCTGCTGACTGATATTGTTAGGCTGGGGGGCTCCCCATACCGTGGAGCTCCCCATCCTGAGAATACCAGCCTTCAGCCGTATGGCTTTATCTGGCTGGTTTTAAAATTGGGGGGGACCGCACGCCGTTTTTTTAAATTATTTAATTATTTATTTCACTACACAGTATAGACACGCCCACCGGCTGCTGTGATTGGGTGCAGTGTGACACCTGTCACTCAGCGTGGGGGCGTGTCTCACTGTAACCAATCATAGGCGCCGGTGGGCGGGGTAAGCAGGGAATACGAGATTGTTTAATGGGCGGCCAGCTTTTTCAAAACAGTAAAAGCCGCCGGAGCAGTGTGAATGCCGTGCAGCGGCGGGGATCGGGGATCGGTGAGTATATGAGAGAGGGCTGCTAACTTCAGTCACTCAGGGGATTAGTGGTCACTGGTGAGCCCTTCACTGGTGACCGCTAATCAGGACGCGGCACAGACAGAGCCGCAGCATGACAATGAAGTCGGGTGAGGTTCACCCGAGTTCATTCTGACAGTGCGGCTCTGTCTGTGTCTGCTGTCATCGGCCATTCACCGCTGCTACATGGCTGTCTGTGGCTGCTGTCAGCGGCCATGTAGCAGAGCTGAATGGCAGATGACATAGTAAAAATGCATCCCTACACATTACACAGGCTTGTCAAGTCAATAAATAAAAAAAAAAAAAAAAAAAAAAAAAAGGTGCCCAATGCATACGTCACAGAACACATGATCTAAAGGATCGCACACAAAATTGATCAATTTAACATAGACTACTAACGCTCATGTGACAGCAAATGAACGACCTACGTGCAATCTCATTAGATCGCATATGCGACCTGGGCGTGTCACATCGCATATGAGATCGCATACCTAATTGTAAGGTGTAAAGCAGGCTTTACTCTAACTCATTGTCCACATAACTCTCAAAGAGCAGAGTTGCCTTAAATACCTGTAGCCTCCCAGCTGACCTGGGAGGCACTTTGAGGTTAGGAGGATGCTGGCCCTTTAAGAAATGGGGTGTGACCGCAGGTGCGCCCTTACGGGCAGAGGCCTGGAACCTGTCAAAAGTACAGAAGCTCCGTGAGGCTGCAGCATGGGACGGGGACGGGACCACAGCCGCAGAACGCCTGGACAGGTGAGGCAACTGATGTCCTCACTGGGGAAGAGGAGCGTGTGAGTATGCCAGTATGAGCGTTACAACTCCTTTCCACAAACTCAACCTCTACAACATGGGCAAGACCAAAGAGCTTTCTAAGGATCTCAGGGACAAAATCATAGAGACCTGCACAAGACTGGAATGGGTTAGAAAACCATAAGTAAGACGCAGGGTGAGAAGGAGACGACTGTTGGTGCAATAGTAAGAAAATGGAAGAAATACAAAATGAGTGTTTCATGTGTGATGCCCTTGACCCCAGGGGTCACAGGTAACAACACCTGCCATATCACACACACACCCCCCATCCCTTGTGAGGACACACCCGTCACCCGAAAGGGAGACCTGATGCCTCCCTCAGGGCGAGTAGGGCACACCAGGTGGGCAGAGTCAGGCGGAAAGACACGCCCACTGAGGAGACTACTGTCCTGAGGCAGGAAACACAAACAGTTTAAGTTTGGAGTTCTAGTCAGAGAGTTGACAGGAGGTGTGGAGGAGGAGTAGAGCTGTCAGGGACTCTGGTTGGAGCCTGGGATCCCCGTAATGTCAGGCAGGCAGACGGTGGTGGCCGCCTGCAGGAGTACCGGTACAGCAACCGGTGGAACCGTAGGGACCGGGCCAGGGTTGGAGCCTGCCGGCCCTGAACCGGGGAGTCAACCGTTTACCGCAGCACGAGAAACCAGGTACTCAGACCCCGTCCTAGCGTAGAAGCCACTGAGTTTAGGCAAATTAACTGATTGCAGTCTCGACCTCATGGGTTCATCCTCACCCAAAGTCCCGAAAGAAGGCAAAAGCCCACCGATAACGGGTGAGAGCCACCGCCAAGGGCCAAACATCTGACGGGCCAGCGCCTGCGGGCAACCGAGGGCTCCTCCGGCAGCTAAATACCGGGGAGCGGGCTACCACTGTCCAGGCAGGGGAGCCGAAAACCACAACAAGGAGGTGCAAGGGAAAGGGGCCACCATCAACCTCACAAGGGACACAAGCAGCCAGCTGCAGGACCCGACCATACCCGAACTTTGGTTTACCGGTGACTCCGAGTGTGAATTAATCGTGAGTACACCAGTGCCATCCGGGCACGACACTGCACCGCAGCGCGGACCCTTGCACCCCGACAACAACACCGTCACCAGTCCCCACCGGGCCCCGGGACACACTGCCCCTACCCAAGGAGGGGCTAACATCTAGGCTGTGGCCACAACACCGCTCCCGGGAGCCCCCTTCACTCCAGCCGCAGCGGTTGTGCCTCCCATCACCACGACCCGTGGGTGGCGTCATGACCCGTACAACGACAACACGGCCCCCGGCTGTGAACCTCGTCCCACACCACCACCCCACTGCCTCCCCTTAACAGAGCGACGTGGCCTCCGGTCTGGAGGCGCTCGAGCCACCGACAATCGAGCCCGGACCTCGAGCGGCTCGGCCCGAGCAGTGGAGCAGCTGAGCCCCTCTCAGGGTGGTACACATGCAGCGGGCATGGCGAGCGTGTTCAGACCAACCAAGGTCTGATACACAACGGAAAAACACCTAAACAACACCATAGACAAGTGGGAAACTCCGGGGACACAATAACAATGGTGGGCCCTGGGACTAGTGAGAGGGTAGATGGACCCCTCCTAACCTCACCTGAGCTGTCCCTGCTCTCCTAACCAGACCCTATACAATTTCTGCAACTGTCGCCAGGCAGCACCCTGAGTAACTAAGAAACCTTATAGATGCCCAGACTAGTAAGAGGCAGGTGAGGTTCACTAGACCCACTACTGCAATAAAGAGACAAAAGGGAAGAGAGACAAACAGGGAATAAAGAACCAAAAGAGGAGAGGATGCGACTTGAAGACTATCCACAGCAGCTTCCTCCTCCAAGGTGGCTTTCCTACAAATGATTTGTATAGTCAGCAAAGGGTGCTGTGATACCTGGCTATTTAAGCACAAGGGAGTGTGTCTACAAAGCAGGTGCAGCTGAGCTCAACTGCAGGAGAGCTGGAAATAAAAAAACTGCCATTAACTACTTCAGTGCCAAAGGAAACAAAATTACATTTAAATGCAGAGCCCTAGAGATAAGGGGCTCCAGACCTCAAGCTGCCACTAACAGGTGGCTCAGGAATTGGTGTAGGAAAGAGGGTTTTGGGTTCCTGGAGAATTGGGCCGACTTTTCAGTTGGCTACAGATTCTATGCTAGGGATGGGCTGCATCTTAATGGGGAAGGTGCAGCTCTGCTGGGGCAGAAAATGGCTAGAAGGTTGGAGGAGTGTTTAAACTAGGAATGGGGGGCGAGGGTATTCACTTTATAGAAGGGGAATGTAGTGCAGATAGTGACCAGGGCACAAGTAATGAAATTGGGGGTGGTACGGGGGGAAGGGTTAGGACAGTTAATACAGTAAGCAGGAATACAGGTACAGAGTCATACGTAACGTGCACGTACACTAATGCCCGAAGCCTCACAAATAAGGTGGAGGAATTAGAATTAATATTGTTGGAAGAAAATTATGATATAGTGGGGATATCAGAGACATGGCTGGATGAGAGCTATGACTGGGCTGTTAATTTACAGGGTTATAGCCTATTCAGGAATGACCGTACAAATAAGCGAGGGGGGGGTGTGTGTCTATATGTAAAATCATCCTTAAAACCCATCCTGCGTGACAACATATGTGAGGGTACTGACAATGTAGAGTCCCTATGGGTGGAGATAAGGGGGGGGAGAATGAATAATAAAATACTGATAGGGGTGTGTTATAAGACGCCGAATATTATGGAAGAGGTAGAGAATCTCCTCATAAAGCAAATTGATAAAGCAGCGAGTCTCGGAGAGGTAATTATTATGGGGGACTTTAACTATCCTGATATAAATTGGGGAACAGAAACTTGCAGTTCCAGCAAAGGAAATAGATTTTTGATAACAATGAAAGATAATTACCTTTCACAAATGGTACAGGACCCCACAAGAGGGGGAGCACTACTAGACCTTGTACTAACCAATAGGCCAGACCGCATATCAAATATACAAGTTGGGGGTTACTTGGGGAATAGTGATCACAAAATAATAAGTTTTCATGTATTCTTTAGTAAGATGTCTAGTAGAGGGGCTACAAGGACACTAAACTTCAGGAAAGCAAATTTTAAACGGTTGAGAGATGATCTTAGTGCAATAAACTGGGATGATGTACTAAGTAATAAAAGTACACAAAGCAAATGGGAGACTTTTATGAGCATCCTGAATAGGGCTTGTGCAGAAAATATACCCTTTGGGAACAAACATGCTAGAAATAGGAGGAAACCCCTATGGCTAAATAGAGCTGTAAGGGAAGCAATAAAAGAAAAACAGAAAGCCTTAAAAGAATTAAAGAGGGTAGGTAGTGATGAGGCATTATATAATTATAGAAAATTAAATAAAATATGTAAAAAGCAAATTAAGTTAGCTAAGTTTGAGACAGAGAGACTCATTGCAAGAGAAAGTAAAAATAATCCTAAAATATTCTTTAACTACATAAACAATAAAAAACTGAAAAGCGATAGTGTTGGCCCCCTTAAAAATAGTCTTGGTGAAATGGTGGAAGGGGATGAGGGTAAAGCCAACCTGCTGAATGACTTTTTTTCTACGATTTTTATACAAGAAAATGCCATGGCAAATGACATGACCAGTGATACCATAAATTCACCCTTGAATATTACCTGCTTAACCCAGCAGGAAGTACGCCGCCGCCTCGAAATCACTAAGGTTGACAAATCTCCGGGCCCGGATGGCATACACCCCAGAGTACTACAGGAATTGAGTTCTGTGATAGATAGACCATTATTTTTAATCTTCTCAGATTCCTTAATAACAGGGTCGGTACCGCAGGACTGGCGCATAGCAAATGTGGTGCCAATATTCAAAAAGGGGACAAAAACTGAGCCGGGAAATTATATGCCGGTAAGTTTAACCTCTACGGTTGGTAAAATCCTTGAGGGTTTCTTGAGAGATGCTATACTGGAGTATCTCAAGAAAAATAACCTTATGACAGAGTATCAACATGGGTTTATGAGGGATCGATCCTGTCAAACTAATTTGATCAGCTTCTATGAAGAGGTAAGTTCAAGTCTGGACCAGGTAAATGCAGTGGATGTTGTGTATATGGACTTTTCAAAAGCTTTTGATTCGGTACCACACAAAAGGTTGGTACATAAATGAGAATAATGGGGATAGGGGAAAATATGTGTAACTGGGTTAAAAACTGGCTCAGTGATAGGAAACAAAGGGTGGTTATTAATGGTACGTACTCGGACTGGGTCTCAGTTCATAGTGGGGTACCACAGGGGTCAGTATTGGGCCCGCTTCTTTTCAACATATTTATAAATGACCTTGTTGGGGGCATGCGGAGTAGAATTTCAATATTTGCAGATGATACTAAACTCTGCAGGGTAATCAATACAGAGGAGGATAATTTTATATTACAGGGAGATTTATGTAAATTGGAGGATTGGGCTGAGAAGTGGCAATTGAAGTTTAATGTAGATAAATGTAAGGTCATGCACTTGGGTAGAGGAAACAACATTTATGATTATGTACTTAATTGTAGAACACTGGGTAAAACAGACACAGAAAAAGACTTAGGTGTATGGGTGGATGGTAAACTTCACTTTAGTGGACAGTGTCAGGCAGCTGCTGCCAGGGCTAATAAAATAATGGGATGTATTAAAAGAGGTATAAGTGTTCATGAAAAAAATATAGTTCTACCTCTGTACAAGTCACTAGTGCGACCGCACTTAGAATACTGTGTACAATTCTGGTCACCGATATATAAGAAGGACATAGCTGAACTGGAGAGGGTGCAGAGAAGAGCCACCAAGATTATTAGAGGAATGGGTGGGCTGCAATACCAAGACAGGTTATTAAACTTGGGGTTATTTAGTTTGGAAAAACGAAGGCTTAGGGGGGATCTAATCACAATGTATAAATATATGAGGGGACAGTACAGAGACCTTTCCAAAGATCTTTTTACACCTAGGCCTGCGACTGGAACATGGGGGCATCCGCTACGTCTTGAGGAAAGAAGGTTTAATCATAATCACAGACGAGGATTCTTTACTGTATGAGCAGTGAGACTATGGAACTCTCTGCCGTATGATGTTGTAATGAGTGATTCACTACTAACATTTAAGCAGAGCCTGGATGCCTTTCTTGAAAAATTTAATATAACCAGTTATGTATATTAGATTTTATGACAGGGTATTGATCCAGGGAACTAGTCTGATTGCCGGATGTGGAGTCAGGAAGGAAATTTTTCCCCATTGGAACTTGTTTGCCACATTGGGGTTTTTTTTGCCTTCCTCTGGATCAACATGTTAGGCTACGGGTTGAACTAGATGGACTTAGGCGGGCTTTGCACACTACGACATCGCAGCCCGATGCTGCGATGCCGAGTCCGATAGTGCCCGCCCCCGTCGCAGCAGCGATATGTGGTGATAGCTGGCGTAGCGAAAGTTATCGCTACGCCAGCTTCACACACACACTCACCTGCCGTGCGACGTCCCTGTGGCCGGCGACCCGCCTCCTTGTTAAGGGGGCGGGTCGTGCGGCGTCACTGCGACGTCACACGGCAGGCAGCCAATCAGAGCGGAGGGGCGGAGATGAGCAGGATGTAAACATCCTGCCCACCTCCTTCCTTCCGCATATCCTACGGAAGCCGCAGTGAGGCCGGTAGGAGACGTTCCTCGCTCCTGCGACTTCACACACAGCGATGTGTGCTGCCACAGGAGCGAGGAACAACATCGGACCGTCGCGTCAGCGTAATCATGGATTACGCCGACGCTGCACCGATGATACGATTACGACGCTTTTGCGCTCGTTAATCGTATCATCCAGCCTTTACACACTGCGATGTCGCATGCGATGCCGGAAGTGCGTCATTTTCAATTTGACCCCACCGACATCGCACCTGCGATGTCGCAGTGTGCAAAGTGCCCCTTAGAGTCTCCCTTCAACCTTAAAAACTATGATACTATGATACTATGATACTAGTCTCCAAAATGAAAGAGACAATCATGACGGAATGTCAATTGACGTCAAGCTGGAGCTCCATGCAAAATCTCACCTTGTGGGTATCCATGATCATGAGGAAGGTATAGATCAGCCTAAGACCCGCAACACACATCCGTTTAATTTGTATGTGTGCGGTACGTATTTGCACGTACCGGAGACACGTAGACACGGAGACCCATGTTATTCAATGGTAGATGGCACACACACGTAAAATCACACGGAACGTGTGACCGTGTGGTAAGTACGTGTGTGCGCTTTTCTACACTGACGACATGTCCGTTTTTGGCCGGCAGCACGCAGGCACTGACCCGCTTTAGTCTATGGGTCCGTGCCTGCACGTACCGCACACGGAGTATGTCCGTGTTCAGCACGTTTCGTGCGTGTGCGTTTTTACACTAGTGATCTTTACTTTTGTTTTTTTTTAAATTAAATTCAGTATACTTACCTTTTTTTCTGCTGTTCTCAGTCATACTTACATTGGCGCTCGGTTTTTTTCTTCCCCCGGCTCATACCACTCCCCGATCACCAGCGCGGCGAGGAATAGCTGTGCAGAGAATACGCGGCAACAATTACTTTGAATATGCCGGCCGCTCATTAATCAATCTCGTATTCCCTGCTTTCCTCACCCACTGACGCCTGTGATTGGTTGCAGTCAGACACGCCCCCCATGCTGAGTGACAGCTGTCTCACTGCACCCAATCACAGCAGCCGGTGGGCGTGTCTATACTGTGCAGTAAAATAAATAAATAAATAATTAAAAAAAACGGCGTGCGGTCCCCCCCAATTTTAATACCAGCCAGATAAAGCCATACGGCTGAAGGCTGGTATTCTCAGGATGGGGAGCCCCAGGTTATGGGGAGCCCCCCAGCCTAACAATATCAGTCAGCAGCCACCCAGAATTGCCGCATACATTATATGCGACAGTTCTGGGACTGTACCCGGCTCTTCCCGATTTGCCCTGGTGCGTTGGCAAATCGGGGTAATAAGGAGTTTTTGGCAGCCCATAGCTGCCAATAAGTCCTAGATTAATCATGTCAGGCATCTCCCCGAGATACCTTCCATGATTAATCTGTAAATTACAGTAAATAAACACACACACCCGAACAATCCTTTATTAGAAATAAAAACACTAACAAATTGCCTTGTTCACCAATTTAATAAGCCCGAAAAAGCCCTCCATGTCCGGCGTACTCCAGGATGGTCCAGCGTCGCATCCAGCTCTGCTGCATGAAGGTGACCGGAGATGCAGAAGACACCACCGCTCCTGTCAGCTCCACGCAGCTAATGAAGGGAATAGCGCGATCAGCTGTATTCAGCGTTGGCCGTGAGTAACCTCAGTGACAGCTCAGCTGATCGCGCTACTCACCTCAGTTGCTGCGTGGAGCTTACAGGAGCGGCAGTGTCTTCTGCCGCTCCAGTCACCTTCATGCAGCAGAGCTGGAAGCGACGCTGGACCATCCTGGAGTACGCCGAACATGGAGGGCTTTTTCGGGCTTATTAAATTGGTGAACAAGGCAATTTGTTAGTGTTTTTTTTTTCTAATAAAGGATTGTTCGGGTGTGTGTGTGTTTATTTACTGTAATTTACAGATTAATCATGGAAGGTATCTCGGGGAGACGCCTGACATGATTAATCTAGGACTTATTGGCAGCTATGGGCTGCCAAAAACTCCTTATTACCCCGATTTGCCAACGCACCAGGGCAAATCGGGAAGAGCCGGGTACAGTCCCAGAACTGTCGCATATAATGTATGCGGCAATTCTGGGCGGCTGCTGACTGATATTGTTAGGCTGGGGGGTTCCCCATAACGTGGGGCTCCCCATCCTGAGAATACCAGCCCTCAGCCATATGGCTTTATCTGGCTGGTATTAAAATCGGGGGGGACCGCACGCCGTTTTTTTTAATTATTTATTTATTTATTTATTTTACTGCACAGTATAGACACGCCCACCGGCTGCTGTGATTGGGTGCAGTGAGACAGCTGTCACTCAGCGTGGGGGGCGTGTTTGACTGCAACCAATCACAGGCGTCTGTGGGTGGGGAAAGCAGGGAATACGAGATTGATTAATGAGCGGCCGGCATATTCAAAGTAATTGTTGCCACGTATTCTCTGCACAGCTGTTCCTCGCCGCGCTGGTGATCGGGGAGCGGTAAGTATGAGAGAGGGCTGCTCACTTCAGTCACTCGGGGGATTAGCGGTCACTGGTGAATCCTTCACAGGTGACCGCTAATCCGTACGCGGCACACAGACACAGCCGCGGCATGACAATGAAGTCGGGTGAAGTTCACCCGAGTTCATTCTCATCGTGCAACTCTGTCTGCTGTCAGCCGACATGTATCAATGACATTGTGCGACACACAAACGGACATTCCACACGGACATTCCACGTACACATACACGTGCATTTTACACACAAACACGGACATTTTACACGTACACACGGCTCACATACACCATCACACAGATGCCATACATACCGGAGAAACGCCCCAAAAAAACGGAACACGGACCCGAAAAATGGACCGTGTCACACGGAGGTTTTTTTTTTGAGGAAGTGTGTTTTAGGCCTAAAACTGGACGGGGGAACTTGTTATTGATCTCAAGGCAGCTGGGACCACTGTAACCAAGAAAACCATTGGTAACACATTATGCCATAATGGATTAAAATCCTGCAGTGCCCGCAAAGTCCCACTGCTCAAGAAGGCTCATGTGCAGGCCCATTTGAAGTTTGCCAATGAACACCTGGATGATTCTGAGAGTGATTGGGAGAAGGTACTGTGATCAGATGAGACAAAAATTGAGCTCTTTAGCCTTAACTCAACTCGAGAAATGCTGCCTATGAACCAAAGAACATTGTCCCCACTGTAAAGCATGGAGGACAGGAGCACAAGACTACTTCACCGCATCAATGGGACAATGGATGGAGCCATGTACCGTAAAATGCTGAGTGACAACCTCCTTCCCTCTGCCAGGACATTAAAAATGGGTCGTGGCTGGGTCTTCCAGCACGACAATAACCCAAAACATACAACCAAGACAGAGGAATGGCTCAAAAAGAAGCACATTAAGGTCATGGAGTGGCCTAGCCAGTCTCCAGACCTTAATCCCATAGAAAACTTATGAAGTGAGCTGAAGCTCCGAGTTGTCAAGCCACAGCCTCAAAATCTTAATGATTTAGAGAGAATCTGCAAAGAGTGGACCAAAATTCCTACTGACGTGTGAGCAAACCTCATCATCAACTACAAAAAAGTCTGACTGCTGTGCTTGCCAACAAGAGTTTTGCTACCAAGTATTAAGTCTTGTTTGCTAGAGGGATCAAATACTTATTTCTCTATACAAAATGCAAATAAATTTATTTAATTTATACCATGTGATTGTCTTGATTTTACTTTGGATATTCTCACTGTTAAAATGAACCTACCCATAAAATTATAAACTGTTCATGTCTTTCTCAGTGGACAAACTAACAAAATCAGCAAGGGATCAAATAATTATTTCACCCACTGTATATATACGTATACAGTATATACAGTATATCACAAAAGTGAGCACGCATTTCACATTTTGGAAAATATTTTATATCTTTTAATGTGACAGTACTAAAGATATGACACTGTTACAATGTACAGTAGTCAGTGTGCAGCTTGTATAACAGTATAGATTAGCTTTCCCCTCTAAATAACTCAACACGCAGCCATTAATGTCTAAAGCGCTGGCAACAAAAGTGAGTACATCCCTAAATGAAAATGGTTAAATTGTGACCAAAGTGCCAATATGTTGTGTGGCCACCATTATTTTCAGGCACTGCCTGAACTCTCCTGGCTATGGAATTTACTAGAGCTTCACAGGAGCTGCTGGAATCTTCTTCCTCTCCTCCATGATGAGATAAAGGAGCTGCTGAATGTTAGAGACCTTCCATTTGAGGAGCCCCTACAGCTGCTCAATAGGGTTTAGGTTTGGAGACACGCTTGGCCAGTCAAGCACCTTTACCCTCAGTTTCTTTAGCAAGGCAGTGGTCATCTTGGAAGTGTGTTTGGAGTCGTTATCATGTTGGAACACTGCCCTGAGGTCAAATTTCTGAAGGGGGGAGATCATGCACTGCTTCTGTACGTCACAGTACAGGATGGCATTCACGGTTCCCACAATGAACTGTGGCTAACCACAGCTGCACTCATGCAGCCCCAAAACATGACACTCCCACCACCATGCTTGACTGCCGGCAGTTGCACTAGACACCATCTGGACCAAGCAAGTTTATCTTCTTGGTGTCATCAGACCACGGGACATCCTTCCAGTCATCCATGGACTGTTTGCTTGTTTTCAGCAAACTTTTTGTTGCCTTTCTTGTGCATCATGTTTAGAAAAGGCTCCCTTCTGGGATGACAGCCATGCAGACCAATTTCATGCAGTGTGCCGCATAGGTCTGAGTACTGACAGGCTGAACCCCCACCCCCACCCCTGTAACCTCTGCAGCAATGCTGTCAACACTTATACATATATTTTTAAAATACAACCTCTGAATAGGACGCTGAGCACGTGCACTCATCGTCTTTGGTCGACTAATGCGAGGCCTGTTCTGAGTGGAACCTGTCTTGTTAAACCGCTGTGTGGTCTTGGCCACCGTGTTGCAGCTCAGTTTCAGGGTGTTGGTAATCTTCTTATAGCCCCGGCTATCTTTAAGTAAAGCAACAATTCTTTTTTCAGATCCTCAGGAAACTCTTTGCCATGAGGAGTCATGTTGAATTTCCAGTGACCAGTATGAGAGTCTGTGAGCAATAACACCAAATGTAACCCCCCTGCTCCCCATTCACACCTGAGACCTTTATTTAAAAAAAGCCATAGTTTCAAACTATCTGCCCTCGTGTAATCATGCTGTAATAGTGATTAAATAAATAACCAGGGGAATATGTCGCGGGCGGGGAGGACGCCGTCGCTGCTGCGCTCTCGCTAACGCTCGGGTCCGGCGCTGCTGCGATGGCTGCTCAGTGGCTCGAGCTGTGGTCCGGATCCGGGGACTCGAGCGGCGCTCCTCGCCCATGAGTGAAAGGGGTGGTTGGTTTGGGGGATTTAGTCCGTGATGCCACCCACGGGTAGTGATGAAGGTGGGCACCACCGCTGCTGGTGACGGGGATCCCGGGAGCGATGGTAGGGAGCAGCTGGGATGTTGTTTTCCCCCTCCGTGGGTAGGGGTCGGTGGTCCCGGGGCCCGGTGATGTGACGGGGAAGCAGGGTCGGTGAGGTGCAGGGTTGCAGGGACAGCGCGGTGCGGTGCCGGATGGCACGGGTGTACTCACTCAGCAAGAAAGGTACAAAGTTCTCGGTAAACCAAACGGCTGGATGGACGGGTCCCACAGCCGGCTGCAGTGTCTCTCCCTGGACAGGTGATGGCGGCTGTCTTTCCCTGCACCTTGATGTTCTTCTTATGACTACTATGGATTCACAACGGTAGTCCGTTCCCCATTGTATGGGTACCGGAGGAGCCCGTTTTCCCGCAGGCGCTGGCCCTTGGGTCTCTAGCCTTAGGCGGTAGCTGTATACCCTCACGGTGTGGGCGGTTGCCTTCAATCGGGACTTTTGCTGTTGTGAAACCCCTGGGGTTCCATTCACATTCGGATCTGACTATTGTCGGCGGCTGCAAGCCTGGTCGGGGTCCGATGGCCCTGCATGTGTGTGCTGGTTTCACATCGCTCCCCGGTCGGTACCGGCGGGCCGTCGCCCGTCCCCGGTCCTACGGTTCCACGTCGCTCCACCACTCCTGCAGACAGCCACCACCGTCTGCCAACCTTGCTGTCGGTGCCTGGGCCACAAACCCAGACACCCAAGTGTTTACTCCTCTCACTTCACTGCTCAACTCTCAACTGTCACTTTTCCTGCCTCCAGGCCTGTGAACTCCTCGGTGGGTGTAGCCAACCGCTTTGCTCCGCCCCACCTGGTGTGGACATCAGACCCTGGAGGGAGGCAACAAGGGTTTTGTGTTTGGCTGGTGTCCCTGTCTAATGGGGGTGGGGTGTTTGTATGTTATCTGTGACGACCTGGCTAGGCCAGGGCGCCACATTCCCCCTTGGTGAAATGCAAACCATCCGCGGGCTGCCCATCCATCACCGGTTTTATTTTTCAACTGTAAAAAGATAAATAACATATAACATTTCAAACATATAAGCATTTTTTTGTTAGGACACTTAAACGTTGCACATATATAACATAAACATTTTTAATAATGACGGACGGATGTCTTCTGCTCTCCCACCCAAGCAACCTAGCCCTGATGCTGCCCCTAAGAAGTGGGCAGCACCCCTTGACCCCAGTCCAGGTTCAGGCTGCCCGAGCGGGAACGGGTACGGTTACTCGCACCCGGCTGTCACTTCAGGGGACCCCATGTCCTTGGGGGACCCCTGACCCCCGGAGGATGGCCACCGGTCCTGGTGGTGGCCGGGCCCCAGCCTGCTCTGCTGCGGGCCCTTCCTCCAATCTGCCTCTCCGGAGGCGGCTCAGACGGAATATCACCCCTCAACTTATTTACAAGCCCACAAGTTCGTGGGTGGCCTGCCAGTTCTCGGCCATGTCCATGAGTAGTCTCTCATGCAGGTTGTAAACACAGGGTCCCTCCGGGGACAACTTGCCGGCAACGGCCGGAATAATCACTTAGACAATCAGGTGAAGATCACGGTTCATTAGGTCATTCAATCACATGAATTCAGCATTATAACATTCAGGGAATGCTATACACTAATCATTCAAAAACTGCAGCATTGTCTTACCTAGTATTTGGCAAAGGGTTAGCAGTGCACAAGGACCGAGGTGAGGAGCCTGACAGCCGTTTTACGGGCAAGCTGCCCACTTCTTAGAGGCATGTAATAGTCTCATTGGTCTTGCAGGACCTTATAAAAGGACCATCATGCGCATCACGACATTAATATTAAGCTTGCCTACAAATGTGATGCAATCAAGGTTGACTTCCTGGACGTAAGCCTGGAGTTTGACTCCTCACGAGCTCTGCAGGCTGACGTGTTTAGTAAGTCAATTGCTTGTCACGTTTTACCTCAGCACATCATCATTCTACGATTAAAGGGATCCCGATTGGTCAATTCCTTCAGATGAGGAGGATTTGCTCTACCAAAAATAAGTTAATTAAACAGGCTCAAGATTTAAAAAAAATAGGTTCGAGGTAAGGGGATACAGCAGGAGGTCTATCAAAAGGGGATTTAATAAGGCTAAAAATACTACATGTACCCAACTTCTACAACCCTCTCTTTCCAAAGCCAATGAATCTAATACTGTTAAGGCTGCTTTACACCAGACAATCTATCGTGCGATAGATCGTCGGGGTCACGGTTTTTGTGACGCACATCCGGAATCGCTGGCGATGGCGGCCTGTGTGACACCTCCTAGCGACGCAGTATCGCTCACAAATCGTGAGTCGGGTACTGCTCGCTAGGTTCCATAATATTGTTTAATTTAGTTGACCATCGTTTCCGTGGTAGCACACGCCGCTCCGTGTGACACCACGGGAACGATGAGCAGCTCACCTGCCTCCCGCGGCCGCCGCCGGCTCTATGTGGAAGGAAGGAGGTGGGTGGGATGTTTACGTCCCGCTCATCTCCGCCCCTCTGCTTCTATTGGCCGGCGGCCGTGTGACGTCGCTGTGACGCCGAACGTCCCTCCCACTCCAGGAAGTGGACGTTCGCCGCCCACACCGAGGTCGCACGAGAGGTAAGTATGTGTGACGGGGGTTACTAACTTTGTGCGACACGGGCAGCGATTTGCCCGTGACGCAAAAAGGACGGGGGCGGGTACGATCGATTGTGAAATCGCACAATCGGTCGTACCGTGTAAAGCAGCCTTTAGACCCATAACCAACAATGGAGTCAGATGCTGGTAATATTCTTAATGGCTTAGCAGTGGCACAGTGCTCAATTTCTGTCCCCTCTTTTCAACTCTTGTACTTTTTAACAATTGTTCTTGTATTTTGCTAATAAAGATTTCATTATTATACAGGCTTAAATCTACAGTTTTTTTGTTTGCACACCTGAGACCTTGTAACAATAATGAGCCACATGACACCTGGGAGGGAAAATGGCTAATTGGGCACAATTTGGCTATTTTCACTTAGGGGTGCACTCAGTTTTGTTGCCAGCAGATTAGACATTAACGGCTGTGTGTTGAGTTATTTAGATGGCACCAAATTTACACTGTTATACAAGCTGTACACTGACTACTGTACATTGTATCAAAGTGTCAGATCTTCAGTGTTCTCCCATGAACAGATAGATTAAAATATTTACAAAAATGTGAGGGGTCGCCACAGGGTACTGCACCTCAGTTAAGGTGCGATATCCATGTCAGGTAAGGGGGGGTTTAATCACCGGTGTTCTACATTCACACTCCACATACAGCTTAGGAGCCTTCTCACAGGGGGGGTTTGCTCAGTGTAGATAGGGGGTGACCATCACGATGCATGGGACTTCCCTGGTCACTGAAGCCAGCCACCTGGGGGGGCGGGTTCCACTTGGGGGTAGCAGTAGGTGCAACACACTCACAGACAGGGAGATGAATCAGGACCATAGTTCTGAAAACACACTTCTGGAACTCTTGAACTTTACTAGGCCCGGGGCTTGAGGCAGGAGCTCAGCCCGGGTTCCTAACTGCTGAGGGGGACATCTTAGGAAAAGTACATTCTCTCTCTTTCTCTTCAAACACCGGTGGTGGCCTTTTACTTGCTTGGGATTGACCGGAGCCCACGACGGCAGAGACCAGCACCTGGGTGCAGCTTTAACCCCTTAACGACCGCCGATACACCTTTAAATGGCGGTAATTAAGGGTACTTCTTCCGATCCGCTGCTTTTTAACGGCGGTCAGGAAAAAGGGTATAGCGCCCCCCAGAGTCAGAAAATCTCCAGGATTTCAGCTACCGGGGGTAGCTGAGACCCTGGAGATTACAATCAGGGTCGTTTCTTCTGGTCCTCATTCACGTGATCGCCGTTACAAACCGTATAACAGCGACGACGTGAAGGTTAATGCCGTGCCGGTTAAATGATTCTTCTCCCATCTGGCATGATCAAACATGTCAAATGGGAGATGAATGTGTGCCGCCCCGTGCCAGCAGCCACCGCTGCTTGGGCCCGGACCTTCCGGTGTGGTGGCTCAAGGGTCTCCGGACCCGGGGGTCTCGCGGACACGCCAATTAAATGGGGGGGACGTAGATGTACGGGCTAGGCCATAGTAAGTTCGTGACGCCACCCACAGTGTGTGGTGAGGTGGGACACCACCGCTGCTGTTATGGGGCACCTGGGGGAGATGTTGTGCAGCAAGTTGTTAACCCCTCCGTGGGCAGGGATGGTGGCCCCGGGACCCAGTGCAGGGGATGGCGACCGCAAGGGATGTGGGGGAGCTCCACTGTTTTGGAGCTCTCCAAACGCGACATGGCACCCGCTAATGATTCCAGACAATTTTGCAGCCAAATGGCACTCCTTCCCATCCGAGCCCTGCCGTGCACCCAAACATTTCATATCCAGCACATATGAGATGTGCTGTCAAACATGTCAAATGGGAGATGAATGTGTGCCGCCCCGTGCCAGCAGCCACCTCTGCTTGGGCCCGGACCTTCCGGTGTGGTGGCTCAAGGGTCTCCGGACCCGGGGGTCTCGCGGACACGCCAATTAAATGGGGGGGACGTAGATGTATGGGCTAGGCCATAGTAAGTTCGTGACGCCACCCACAGTGTGTGGTGAGGTGGGACACCACCGCTGCTGTTATGGGGCACCTGGGGGAGATGTTGTGCAGCAAGTCGTTAACCCCTCCGTGGGCAGGGATGGTGGCCCCGGGACCCAGTGCAGGGGATGGCGACCGCAAGGGATGTGGGGGAGCTCCACTGTTTTGGAGCTCTCCAAACGCGACATGGCACCCGCTAATGATTCCAGACAATTTTGCAGCCAAATGGCACTCCTTCCCATCCGAGCCCTGCCGTGCACCCAAACATTTCATATCCAGCACATATGAGGTACTGGCATGCTCAGGAGAAATTGCACAATACATTTTTGGTGCATTTTTTCCTGATACCCTTGTAAAAAAAAAAGCTACTAGATTGAAGTAACAATTTTGTGATAAAAATGTATTTTTTTATTTTCACAGCTCAACGTTATAAAATTCTGTGAAGCCCCTGGGGGTTCAAAGCTCTCACCAAACATCTAGATAAATTCCTTGAGGGGTCTAGTTTCCAAAATGCTGTCACTTGTCGGAGGTTTTTGGTGTTTAGGTACCTTAGGGGCCTTACAAATTCAACATGGTGCCCGCAATCTTTTTCAGACAAATTTGCTTTCCAAAATTCAAATATCGCTCCTTCTGTTCTGAGCCCTCCCATTTGTCCAAACAGAGGTTTCTGACCACATGTATCAGCGCGCTCACAAGAAATTGGGTAAGAAATTTTGAGTTCCATTTTGTTGTGTTACTTCTTCAAAAAGTGTATAAATTGGCACAAGAGCAACATTTTTAGGTAATATATATATTTATATTTATTTTTTTTTTTCATTCCACATTGCTTTTGTTTTGGTGAGACAAATGAAGAGTTAATAAACTTCTTGAATACCTCTTGAAGCTCATCAAGAGAATGCCACGAGTGTGCAAAGCAGTAATCAAAGTAAAAGGTCGCTACTTTGAAGAACTTAGAATATCAGACATATTTTCCGTTGTTTCACACTTTTTTGTTAAGTATTTCATTCCACATGTGTTAATTCATAGTTTTGATGCCTTCAATGTGAATCTACAATTTTCAGAGTCATGAAAATAAAGAAAACTCTTTGAATGAGAAGGTGTGTCCAAACTTTTGGTCTGTACTGGATGTATATAAAATATATATATATATATATATATATATATACAGTATATATATAAGTATATGATATACGGCCAGTTAACTGCTGATATATAGTTATACATTATTTTTATTACTGAATACTTTTATATATCCTTTTATATATATACTAGAAGGTGGCCCGATTCTACGCATAGGGTATTCTAGAATTTACGTATTGTGTAGTTAATGTATGATTTTGTTATATATATATATATATATATATATATATATATATATATATATATATAGATGTTGTTGTAGTTACCAAGTGTTTGTGTAGGGCGCTGTACATGTTCTGGGTGTTCTCTGGGTGTGGCGGGGGGTGAGAGCGGTGTTATATGTGTGTTGCGTGTATTGCGTTGTTTGTGGAGCGCTGTGTGTCTGTAGTGTTGTTGTGTGTGTTGCGTGGTTTGTGTGGGTGTGGTGTGTTTTGGGGAGAGGTATGTTTTGTGCAATGTGTGTGTGTTGCGTGGTATGTGCGTATATTTATGTATGCCGCGGTGTTTGTGTGTTGGGTGTTGTATGTGTGCAGCGTTGTCTGTGTGTGGGTGTCTGTGTAGGGCGGTGTTTGTGGTTCCCAGTGTGTGTGTGGTGTGTTGTGTGTGTGTGTGTTGGGGGGAGGTGTGCACCTCCCAAACGTGCTCCATCCCCCATGCTGCGCACTCCCAAACGTGGTCCATCCGCCATGCTGCGCACTCCCAAACGTGCTCCATCCGCCATGCTGCGCACTCCCAAACGTGCTCCATCCGCCATGCTGCGCACTCCCAAACGTGCTCCATCCGCCATGCTGCGCACTCCCAAATGTGCTCCATCCGCCATGCTGCGCACTCCCAAACGTGGTCCATCCGCCATGCTGCGCACTCCCAAACGTGGTCCATCCGCCATGCTGCGTACTCCCAAACGTGCTCCATCCCCCATGCTGCGCATTCCCCATCGTGCTCCATCCCCCATGCTGCGCACCCCCCATCATGCTCCATCCCCCATGCTGCACCAGCATCAGCCTCTTTGCCCCCAGCATCAGCCTCTCTCCTCCCAGCATTAGCCTCTCTCCTCCCAGCATCAGCCTCTCTGTCCCCAGCATCAGCCTCTCTGTCCCCAGCATCAGCCTCTCTCCTCCCAGCCTCAGCCTCCCCCAGCATCAGCCTCTCTTCTCTCAGCCTCCCCCTCCCAGCCTCCCTCCTCCCAGCCTCCCCCAGCATCAGCCTCCCCTTCCCAGCCTCCCCCAGTATCAGCCTCCCCATCCCAGCCTCCCCCAACATCAGCCTCTCGCCTCCCAGCCTCCCCCAGCATCAGCCTCTCTCCTCCCAGCCTCCCCCAGCATCAGCCTCTCTCCTCCCAGCCTCCTCCAGCATCAGCCTCTCTCCTCCCAGCCTCCCCCAGCATCAGCCTCTCTCCTCCCAGCCTCCCCCAGCATCAGCCTCCCCCTCCCAGCCTCCCCCAGCATCAGCCTCCCCCTCCCAGCCTTCCCCAGGATCAGCCTCTCTACTCCCAGCCTCCCTCCTTCCAGCCTCCCCCAGCATCAGCCTCCCCCTCCCAGCCTCCCCCAGCATCAGCCTCTCTCCTCCCAGCCTCCCCCAGCATCAGCCTCTCTCCTCTCAGCCTCTCCCAGCATCAGCCTACACCCTCCCAGCCTCCCCCAACATCAGCCTACCCCAGCATCAGCCTACCCCAGCATCAGCCTACACCCTCCCAGCCTCCCCCAGCATCAGCCTACCCCAGCATCAGCCTACCCCAGCATCAGCCTCTCTCTTCCCAGCCTCCCCCAGCATCAGCCTCCCCCTCCCAGCCTTCCCTAGGATCAGCCTCTCTCCTCCCAGCCTCCCCCAGCACGCCGTGCTGCTCTGCCGACACTCACAGATCCGATCGCATACACTCACACACACACACTCACACATCAGAACACACTCACACACATCCGATCGCATACACTCACACACACACTGACGATATCGCACATACGCGCTTACACTCACAACATCCGGAGATACCACATGCTTCTGGCCATGTGATCCTCCGGCAGGTCCTGGAAGGTCACTGCACAGTATCGCCGCCGAGAAGCAAGCGATATCCCAGGATGTTGTGAGTGTGTGGATGCGATGTGATGGGTGTGTGAGAGTGAGTGTGATCTGATGTGTGTGTGTCAGTGTGTGTGTGTGTGTGTGTTGTTATGTGTGTGCGTGTGTATGTTCCGCCGCTGCAGGACCTTGATGCGCTGGTAACTATGCTACCATGGTTATCAGCGTATCCCGTCCCCCGCTCGCACGGGAGCCCACACCAGCATACGGCGGCAACCCCAGCAATGCGAGGGTATGTGTCGGCTGATGTGGGCTCCTGGGGGTACAGTACTCACCTGGGAGTCGTGGCTCCGTGTCGGTTCGGGGAATGCGTGCGGGGGGCGGGGCCAGAGCGAGCGTGCATTGCGTGAGGGGGCGGGGCGTGGCCGAGTTGCCAATGCGTGCAGGGTGCCGGGGCGAGAGGCCAATCCGTGTGGGGGACGGAGCCTGGGCGAGCGGTAGGCCAATCCGTGTGCGGGCGGAGCCTGGGCGAGCGGCCAATCCGTGCGAGGGGGCGGGGCCATGGCGAGCCCAGTGGCCAATCAGCTTTGTGTCACCGTAAGGACACAATTTTGGAGCAAGACAGACAGACAGACAGACAGAATGAATAAGGCAATTATATATATAGATATATATATATATATATATATACTAGACGGTGGCCCGATTCTACGCATCGGGTATTCTAGAATTTACGTATTGTGTAGTTAATGTATGATTTTTGTTATATATATATATACAGTGCCTACAAGTAGTATTCAACCCCCTGCAGATTTGGCAGGTTTGATAAGATGCAAATAAGTTAGAGCCTGCAAACTTCAAACAAGAGCAGGATTTATTAACAGATGCATAAATCTTACAAACCAACAAGTTATGTTGCTCAGTTAAATTTTAATAAATTTTCAACATAAAAGTGTGGGTCAATTATTATTCAACCCCTAGGTTTAATATTTTGTGGAATAACCCTTGTTTGCAATTACAGCTAATAATCGTCTTTTATAAGACCTGATCAGGCCGGCACAGGTCTCTGGAGTTATCTTGGCCCACTCCTCCATGCAGATCTTCTCCAAGTTATCTAGGTTCTTTGGGTGTCTCATGTGGACTTTAATCTTGAGCTCCTTCCACAAGTTTTCAATTGGGTTAAGGTCAGGAGACTGACTAGGCCACTGCAACACCTTGATTTTTTCCCTCTTGAACCAGGCCTTGGTTTTCTTGGCTGTGTGCTTTGGGTCGTTGTCTTGTTGGAAGATGAAATGATGACCCATCTTAAGATCCTTGATGGAGGAGCGGAGGTTCTTGACCAAAATCTCCAGGTAGGCCGTGCTATCCATCTTCCCATGGATGCGGACCAGATGACCAGGCCTCTTGGCTGAGAAACAGCCTCACAGCATGATGCTGCCACCACCATGCTTGACTGTAGGGATGGTATTCTTGGGGTCGTATGCAGTGCTATCCAGTCTCCAAACGTCACGTGTGTGGTTGGCACTAAAGATCTCGATCTTGGTCTCATCAGATCAGAGAACCTTGAACCAGTCTGTCTCAGACTCCTCCAAGTGATCATGAGCAAACTGTAGACGAGCCTTGACATGACGCTTTGAAAGTAAAAGTACCTTACGGGCTCGTCTGGAATGGAGACCATTGCGGTGGAGTACGTTACTTATGGTATTGACTGAAACCAATGTCCCCACTGCCATGAGATCTTCCCGGAGCTCCTTCCTTGTTGTCTTTGGGTTAGCCTTGACTCTTCGGACAAGCCTGGCCTTGGCACGGGTGGAAACTTTCAAAGGCTGTCCAGGCCGTGGAAGGCTAACAGTAGTTCCATAAGCCTTCCACTTCCGGATGATGCTCCCAACAGTGGAGACAGGTAGGCCCAACTCCTTGGAAAGGGTTTTGTACCCCTTGCCAGCCTTGTGACCCTCCACGATCTTGTCTCTGATGGCCTTGGAATGCTCCTTTGTCTTTCCCATGTTGACCAAGTATGAGTGCTGTTCACAAGTTTGGGGAGGGTTTTAATTAGTCAGAAAAGGCTGGAAAAAGAGATAATTAATCCAAACATGTGAAGCTCATTGTTCTTTGTGCCTGAAATACTTCTTAATACTTTAGGGGAACCAAACAGAATTCTGGTGGATTGAGGGGTTGAATAATAAATGACCCTCTGAATAAACTTTTCACAATTTAAAAAAAAAATAAAAAAAGAAATAACATTCTTTTTTGCTGCAGTGCATTTCACACTTCCAGGCTGATCTACAGTCCAAATGTCACAATGCCAAGTTAATTCCGAATGTGTAAACCTGCTAAATCTGCAGGGGGTTGAATACTACTTGTAGGCACTGTATACATATATAGATGTTGTTGTCTGTAGTTACCAAGTGTTTGTGTAGGGCGCTGTACATGTTCTGGGTGTTGTCTGGGTGTGGCGGGGGGTGAGAGCGGTGTTGTATGTGTGTTGCGTGTGTTGCGTTGTTTGTGGAGCGCTGTGTGTCTGTAGCGTTGTGTGTGTGTGTGTTGCGCGGTTTGTGTGGGTGTGGTGTGTTTTGGGGGGAGGTATGTTTTGTGCAATGTGTGTGTGTTACGTGTTATGTGCTTATATTTATGTATGCCGCGGTGTTTGTGTGTTGGGTGTTGTGTGTGTGCAGTGTTGTCTGTGTGTGTGGATGTCTGTGTAGGGCGGTGTTTGTGGTTCCCAGTGTGTGTGTTGTGTGTGTGTGTTGGGGGGAGGTGTGCACCCCCCATCGTGCTCCATCCGCCATGCTGTGCACTCCCAAACGTTCTCCATCCGCCATGCTGCGCACTCCCAAATGTGGTCCATCCGCCATGCTGCGCACTCCCAAACGTGCTCCATCCGCCATGCTGCGCACTCCCAAACGTGCTCCATCCGCCATGCTGAACACTCCCAAACGTGGTCCATCTGCCATGCTGCGCACTCCCAAAAGTGGTCCATCCGCCATGCTGCGCACTCCCAAACGTGCTCCATCCGCCATGCTGCGCACTCCCAAACGTGCTCCATCCGCCATGCTGCGCACTCCCAAACGTGGTCCATCTGCCATGCTGCGCACTCCCAAACGTGCTCCATCCGCCATGCTGCGCACTCCCAAACGTGCTCCATCCCCCATGCTGCGCACCCCCCATCGTGCTCCATCCCCCATGCTGCACCAGCATCAGCCTCTCTGCCGCCAGTTTCAGCCTCTCTCCTACCAGCATCAGCCTCTCTCCTCCCAGCATCAGCCTCTCTCCTCCCAGCATCAGCCTCTCTGTCCCCAGCATCAGCCTCTCTGTCCCCAGCATCAGCCTCTCTGTCCCCAGCATCAGCCTCTCTCCTCCCAGCATCAGCCTCTCTTCTCTCAGCCTCCCCCCTCCCAGCCTCCCTCCTCCCAGCCTCCCCCAGCATCAGCCTCCCCCAGCATCAGCCTCCCCCTCCCAGCCTCCCCCAGCATCAGCCTCTCGCCTCCCAGCCTCCCCCAGCATCAGCTTCTCTCCTCTTAGCCTCCCCCAGCATCAGCCTCTCTCCTCCCAGCCTCCTCCAGCATCAGCCTCTCTCCTCCCAGCCTCCCCCAGCATCAGCCTCCCCCTCCCAGCCTTCCCCAGGATCAGCCTCTCTACTCCCAGCCTCCCTCCTCCCAGCCTCCCCCAGCATCAGCCTCCCCCTCCCAGCCTCCCCCAGCATCAGCCTCTCTCCTCCCAGCCTCCCCCAGCATCAGCCTCTCTCCTCTCAGCCTCCCCCAGCATCAACCTACACCCTCCCAGCCTCCCCCAGCATCAGCCTACCCCAGCATCAGCCTACCCCAGCATCAGCCTACACCCTCCCAGCCTCCCCCAGCATCAGCCTACCCCAGCATCAGCCTACCCCAGCATCAGCCTCTCTCCTCCCAGCCTCCCCCAGCATCAGCCTCCCCCTCCCAGCCTTCCCCAGGATCAGCCTCTCTCCTCCCAGCCTCCCCCAGCACGCCTTGCTCCTCTGCCGACACTCACAGATCCGATCGCATACACTCACACACACACACTCACACATCAGAACACACTCACACACATCCGATCGCATACACTCACACACACACTGACGATATCGCACATACGCGCTCACACTCACAACATCCGGAGATACCACATGCTTCTGGCCATGTGATCCTCCGGCAGGTCCTGGGAGGTCACTCCACAGTATCGCCGCCGAGAAGCAAGCGATATCCCAGGATGTTGTGAGTGTGTGGATGCGATGTGATGTGTGTGTGAGAGTGAGTGTGATCTGATGTGTGTGTGTGTGTGTGTGTTATGTGTGTGCGTGTGTATGTTCCGCCACTGCAGGACCTTCATGCACTGGTAACTATGCTACCATGGTTACCAGCGTATCCCGTCCCCCGCTCGCACGGGAGCCCACACCAGCATACGGCGGCAACCCCAGCAATGCGAGGGTATGTGTCGGCTGGGTTGGCGGCGTACGCTGATGTGGGCTCCCGGGGATACAGTACTCACCTGGGAGTCGTGGCTCCGTGTCGGTTCGGGGAATGCGTGTGGGGGGCGGGGCCAGAGCGAGCGTGCATTGCGTGAGGGGGGGCGGGGCGTGGCCGAGTTGCCAATGCGTGCAGGGTGCCAGGGCGAGAGGCCAATCCGTGTGGGTGGCGGAGCCTGTTCGAGCGGCCGGCCAATCCGTGTGCGGGCGGAGCCTGGGCGAGCGGCCAATCCGTGCGGGGGGGGTGGGGCCATGGCGAGCCCAGCGGCCAATCAGCTTTGTGTCACGTCACCGTAAGGACACAATTTTGGAGCAAGACAGAGAGACAGACAGACAGACAGAATAAGGCAATTATATATATATATATATATATATATATATATATATATATATATATATATAATTATACTTTAATACCTGAAGTTTTTCTCCGCTCTCTATAAAGAAATATCTGCATGTTTTTCTCACTATCTGGCATGAAATCAGAATAAACCTTTCCCAGTTTAGGTCAATTAGGAACCAAAATTATTTTTATTTGCAAAATGTCAGAATAATGAGAGAGAGAGAGAGAGAGAATTTTTTAGGCGTTTTTATTACTTTCTGCAAATCAAAAGTTTCCCTCCATTTCATTAGTATTTGGTACCATTGCCCTTAAACTGTATGACTTGGGTGAAATGTTTTGGATCTCCATCCCCAAGCTTTTCACAATAGTTGGTAGGAATTTGGGCCCATTCCTCCTGACAGAACTGGTGTAACAGCCATGTATGCAGGTCACCTTGCTCGCACTGGCCTTTTCAGCTATGCCCATAAATTTTCAGTAGGACTGAGAGTAGGGCTTTCTGATGGCCACTCCAAAACATTGATGCAGCTGCCCGTGCACATGATGAGGGTTCTGGGCGTTCCGGTTTTTCAGTCTATTCTCCCTGCGGAAAACACTTGAGTCTGCTTAGCATAAATTGACATGCTGCTGCTCTGAGAGCTGTGCCTTATGTTAGTTTATGCTGCAGCAAAAAGAAGCAAAGTCTGCATGTGATTTCTATTAATTCCTTTCCACTGTGCTTCTACTGTACAACAGAGCATTATGGACTCAGCAGAAACATGTACACGCACATACCCTCAGAGTGCGTGGTGTGATCATGCACATGTAATGTAATGACCATGAGTGTAAGGTAGCCAGGGCCAGTATACACGGGCAAGGAATGCACTCCTATGCCAGCCTCAACTCGATACAGACAGGAGGGAAAGAGTGTAAAGTGGAGTGGGTGTGGAGGTGTTACCTGGTTGCAGCTGGACGTCCCAGACGTTAGCCGGCCTTTCTGTATCTTGTTCACACCATTCGATGTTATATTCAGCGTTACTACAGATGAGTTCACAATGGTTCCAAAATTGAAATGCTTTACTGAACACGTTTTAAATGTTGCCTTCTTTTTCCAGGATACTTATGGGACGGGGGCCTGGTCTATTTCCATGGTTGATCCAGGTATTTGTTCCAGCCATGGTCTGTTCAAAGAATGTTGGCACCGGTATAAAATAGTTGTGTCGTCTGGTTCCCAGTAACATTTATAGTACTATTGGCCATGTTGCTGATAGGGGTGGCAGGTTTCTGGTACTCCTGTTCGGCCACATAGAGATTTGGGCCACAGGCACCCCTCAGTGATGAGACTACAGGCTGACAGATAGGGCCTCCCACGTTGTCGGCTTTTCTGTTTTTCCTCGGCTTTCTCCTCCTACCTCTCGATCTCCTCTTCAGAGGAGGCCTGGGATACCCCCACTGCATACCACCTCTTGCGGCACCACAGGCGACACACTTTCCCCCGCATACAGGGTCTGTAGGCAAGCGGGGAGGGTATCCAGTTTGACCGTGGCCCGATATACAGATATATGGTACCCGTCTTATCTTCGGCTATAAATCCAAAGCTTCGTGTCTGATTAACGTCGATGACCTTACTTTGAGTACAACAAAGTTGTCTCTCTTTGGCCACTCCTGGGCTAAGGCATCTGCCCTCATCCTCTTCTCCACCACATCTAATGTCTCAGCCGTTTTCAGGGAGAAATCGGAGACAGGGGGTACGGTACCGCAACTTATGGGGCACCAGTGGACTGCAGGTCGGGGTGTGGGTCTGGATGTCTGACTCGCTCAACTTGACTTTTAATTTTTTCTGAATAAATACCCTGGAGACAGGGAAAGATAGAAAGAGACAAACGTGGTGCCAATCTGAGTGTAGTGAGGTTTTTTATATATATATATATATATATATATATATATATATATATATATATATATATATATATATAAAGGTGTTGAAATAGTGGAACTCTCACCTGGTTCAGAGGTTAGAAAGCATGGAGTAATCCAAGAGGAGTTGATCCGCTTTCCAATAGGATTATGGTGCAGTATACAGCAATCGTACTGGATACTATAGAGAAGCCCTCCAGCAGGTCCACTTAGTGAAAAAAGTTCCAAAGGCAATTACCAGTCTTGCGGCGCTTTTGCTACCAACGGTGGAACATATTGGATGATTTTCGGTCATATGACTAGACCAATATACAAATAAGTAAGGAGATATTTTTTTTCTACATTAAAATATGGTTAATTATACAATGCGTTTCAGCTCGGATATTTTATCCTTCAGCCCTCTTCAGGTATAATTGAGAGAAAAAAGATATATACATCTAACTTCATGAAGAGGCATGCTTATATGGCAACTAATCTCTCATTACAAGGTGGAGACATCCTGAACAGATAACTGCGCCCACCCGCCTCTAATCCCATTACATAGGATTCGCTTCTAATAAAAAACTAAGAATTATACAGCAATAACAACAAAAATATCAAACAACATCAGAATTATTGAATATTATGTAAAAAGATTTTTTGTTTTAAAACTAATTAAAAGTTAAATATAAAATTCGACCTTCTTAAAAATGTATTTATTTATTTTTTTCTTTTTTTTCTTCTTCCTTTCCCCTTATTTTTATATAAAGTTGTTATACATTTTCCACTATATCATTCAAACCATTGGGATACAAACTCTGGAAGCGATAAATCCAATAAGCTTCCTTACGGTTTAACATTTTACATCGTTTGTTTATATTAGTGGATATTTGTTCTAAAGGTGTAACTTTTATACAAAATTTTTTATTATGTTCTAATAATAAGTGTCTTGACAAACTATGTTTAATAAATCCATTTTTACAGTTATGCCGGTGGTCATTCATTCGTGACTGCAGACTTTGCGTTGTGCGCCCCACATATTGAAGGCCACATTCACAAGTAATTACATATATAACATAATTATATGTTAGATATATGTTAGATAATCTTTAATATCAATGGTTTCACCAGTAGTGTTGGATGTAATGGTCTTTACTCCATTATTAATACTGCAACAGCAACATTTTTTTACGACACTTGTACACACCTTTATTTTTATTTTTTTTACGACACTTGTACACACCTTTTATTTTTTTTACATGACACTTGTACACACCTTTATTTTTAATTTTTTTACATGACACTTGTACACACCTTTTTATTTTTATTTTTTTGTAATGAAATTTTATTTGTTTTAACTTGATTTTTTAGTTTACTGGGTGCTATAAGATTTTTAATGGTTATTCCCCTTCTAAAGGTAATTCCCGGATTTTGAGGTAGTATTTTATTTAAATTAAAAGTGGGTCATGTTTAAGAAGGTACCAATATTTGTTAGAATATTTCGTATTATTTCATTGTTTCTGTTGTATATCGTTAAAATATTATATTTCCAAAGGTTTCTATTTTTTTTTTTGCTATTATCATTACTATTCATGGTCTCAATTCTAACCTTATTTACCTCTTCCCTCTCCAACTCCGATTTTTTAAAATTTGCTAAGCAAAACTCTTGGGATTTTTCTTTATTTTTTTCAAATGCATCCTCAACTAACTTTTGTGGATATTTTTATCATTAAAACGGACTTTCAGGATACTGGATTGGTTTATATAAACTTCTTTATCCCTACAGTTTTTTCTGAGCCTTAAAAACTGGCTATAAGGAATGTTTTGGTTTTTTTCCAGCTGGGATGATGAGCACTCCTGAAGTCCAAATAGCTGTTAGTTTTCACCCTTTTGAAATGTGTTTTAGTGTTTATTATTGTCCCTGTATGACTAACTATTAGATCTAAATATATAATTTTTTCTTTACTAATGGTTGATACAAATGAAATTCACCACTCGTTGTTATTTGACTTCTCAATAATGAGAGATTAGTCTCCATATAAGCATGGCTCCTCATGAAGGTAGATGTATATATCTTTTCTCTCAGTTATACCTGAAGAAGGCTGAAGGATAAAACATCCGAGCCGAAACGCGTTGTATAATTAACCATATTTTTATGTACAACTAAAATATCTCCTTACTTATTTGTATATTTGTCTAGTCATATGACCGAAAATCATCCAATATGTTCCACCATTAGTAGCAGGAGCGCCGCAAGACTGGTACTTGCCTTTGGATCTATTTTTTCTGGATAGTTTATCAAAAAAATCAATGACAGACAATGTGTTTTACAGACACATTGGAAAACAATAATAAATAATTAAGTGATATTGATTTACAGCCCATAATTCTCTTTTGAAAAGGTTTGCTGAATTCACTGTAAACTGTAAAATGGTGATAATTACAGTGAAAATAATCTGCATATATTTCTTCAGTGTAAAAAAAAAATCAAAGACGCCTTACAGTTTGTTAATGGACAGGGCCAAAAAAATGACCAATTTTACTTATTTTCCTGGAATTTCTGGATGGTTGGCAATTCATTGACGTTCAACAATGTTTCATGTGCCACCTTGTGGTGGAATTAGGGTAATACAGG
This sequence comes from Anomaloglossus baeobatrachus, assembly GCF_048569485.1. Lineage (NCBI taxonomy): Eukaryota > Metazoa > Chordata > Amphibia > Anura > Aromobatidae > Anomaloglossus > Anomaloglossus baeobatrachus. The sequence goes on along the minus strand of NW_027445109.1, from coordinate 37,853 downwards.
TTGCAAAGTATTTTTTACAGAGCAGTTTCTGTAGCACCTTACGTTGTTAGGGGTACTTTTCACATAGCGAGATCGCTAGTGAGCTGAGTCACTTTTTTGTGACGTACTAGTGACCTCATCAGCGATCTCGCTGTGTGTGACACTAAACAGCGACCTGGCCCCTGCTGTGAAATCGCTGATCATTACACACTCTTCTGGTTCATTTTTTGGTCGTCGGGCTCCCGCAGGGCAGCATGCATCGGTGTGTTTGACACCTTACATAAATCATCAGTCTAAAGGCTACTTTACACACTTCGACATCGCTAGCGGTTGCTAGCGATGTCGAGCGCGATAGCACACTTCCCCGTCGTATGTGCGACATTTGGTGATCGCTGCCGTAGCGAACATTATCGCTACAGCAGCATCACATGCACATACCTGGTCAGCGACGTTGCTGTGACCGCCGAACAATCCCTCCTTCAAGGGAGAGGTGCGTTCGGCGTCACAGTGACGTCACCGCGACGTCACTGAGCGGCCATCCAATAGAAGCGGAGGGGCGGAGATGAGCGGGACGTAACATCCCGCCCACCACCTTCCTTCCGCATTGCTTGTCGACGCAGGTAAGGAGATGTTCGTCGTTCCTGCGGCGTCACACGTAGCGATGTGTGCTGCTGCTAACGACGAACAACATCGTACCTGTGGCAGCAGCGATATTAAGGAAAGGAGCAACATGTCAACAATCACCGTTTTTGAACGATTTTGCGATCGTTGATCATCGTTCCTTGGTGTCAGACACTGCAATGTCGCTACCGGCGCCGGATGTGCATCACTAACGACGCGACCCCGACGATATATCGGTAGCGATGTCGCAGCGTGTAAAGCACCTTTTACACCTTTGTTGCAACCACCACCAGCTCTGGGAGTACCCACATTCAGCAGCGGCGGTTCTACACCTTTAACCGCAATGCACAGGAGGCGTCACGTACACTAACTTTCATCCCTACTTTAAATAATACCCCCTTTACAAGAGAAGCCCCAGTGCATGGAACCGGGCAACGGCCACCAGAGTGACATTCCCATTTGCAACCGCCCGGGACCGAGTACTCCCTTCCCTTGGTGACACAATAGTTTTCCACCGAAGACGCATCCAAGGATTTGTTCTGTTTATTGTTTTTTTTGTATGTATTTTAAAATATTTATAGAGACAAATGAAGCATTACTACCCTAGACAGAAATGCAGGTCTGTTTCTGTGCATATAAGTTTCTTTCAGTAGTATATGAAGCCAGATTAGTAACATGGCAGTTGTTGGCAAGGGGTTAAAGGGAAGCTGTCACAAGATTTGGGCATTCTAAACTAAAGCTAGCACCTTAAGCAGCGCCTGTGCTGCATTCCATGAAGGTGCAGGTTACCCCCTCACCCACCTGTAGCCCTCACAAATACCTTTTTATAAAATCTCCCACCATGTATGTAAATTGTCGGGTACGATGGGCATCCTATTCTGTACCTCCTGCCCCTCCTATCGCCGTCCTCTTGTGCTGATTGACGTTGATCACACCTCGGATGCCATCCACATAGGCGGGCAAAATCTCTCGCCTGCGCATACATATTCCCAGCTCGTGTAGGCACACTTCGCCCTGCCCTATTGCGGACAGATCCAAAAACATAGGTGCGCCTGCACGAACCGGTGAGTTCTCTGCGCAGGCGCGAGATTTTGCCCTGTGATGTGGATGACGTCACTTGCTTCATTCACATCGCCAGGCAAAATCTCGCGCCTGTGCAGAAGAACTCACCTTCCGTGCATGCGCACCTATGTTTTCGGCTCTGCTCGCCAGATGGCAGAGTGGAGTACGCCTATGCGAGCTGGGAATATGGAGATTTTGCCCACCTACATGGATTATGTCAGAGGCATCATCAACGTCAATCAGCACAGGAGGATGGCAAAAGGAGGGACAGGAGGCACAGACTAGGACGCCCATCAGACCGACAGGACAATTTACATATGGGGCTGGAAACTTTATGAAGGTATTTTTGGGGGCTACGGGGGAGGTGTTGTTAGGGGGTAATGTGCTCCTTTGTAGAATGCAGTACAGGAGCTGCTAAAGGTCCTAGTTTTAGTTTAGAAGGCCGAAATCTGGTGACAAATTCCCTTTAACAATTGTTAAATTTGCTGAAATACATTTTTCTGACCCCAATCATTTATCACACTATTATCAATTACATCAATGTCATATTTACAAGCTGTTTAAATGAAAATCAAGTATTGTTATTTCCATGTAGTATAGAAGTAAAGAATATTAAACGTCGTCACCTTCCTGTTTCACACGGCTGTATGGCTAATCAGAATTTCATTTTTTTCCTGGCTTCCCATTTGGAGTATAAGAATGAGAGCTAATATCTGATTATTTTTCCAGGCTCTGCAACTACTTTAGACGTTGACCAGAAAATAAAGACAAATGTAACAGTCACTAAGGAACCAGGTAAACTAAAAGGGTTTTCTTTATTGTTCTCTTTTTTAGTTGAACACTAGAGGACTTGTACTGATTGACTACCTGCCTCGCGTAGGGCCTTTGCAGTCATGTACTTTTCTGGATGAAAACCAGATAGTTTTTTTTTTTATACACTAGTGTGATCGTACCCTGAAAATGATTCTCTCACAAACTAAGATGTCCATTTGGAACCAGTTCATTCTCTCATGCCATACTTTGTAGATGTAGACAGAGTGTCACCACCGATGTCATCTTGATTGACAGCTGGTTCTTGGCTGCTGAATCCAGAGCAGCTGTGCTGAGAACTAGGTGAGGCTTATTAGATTAGGGACACATGTTCAGTGGTGGAAAAAGAGTCTGCAATTGACACTCATCGACAGTACAGGTTGGATAAGTGTCAGCTGAAAACTTGTTCGCCTGCACTTGTGTCCTCTGATCTAATGAGTATCCTAAAAAGTTATTATGAGATGCTTTCGTAATATAAGTTCAGTTGATGGGTAGGATGGTAATATATAAATGAGAAAAATAACATATGTACAGTATATATGCAGTATATATATATAAATATATATATATATATATATATACACACCTGTTTAAAAAGGGAGGAATCTACCTAATAAGGGGCAATACTATATAGAACAAAAGAGGACATTATGTAAAAATAAAAAAAGTGCTATGCTTAAAAAGGAGGAGGCTATGCATTAAGGGACAGCATTATACATAATAAGAGTGGATGTTATTTAATAAAAGACAGTGCTATACATAATTTGAAAGGACAATATGATGTATAAGCTTCAGCCCCATTGTCTCCTATGTGATGTACTGCATATGCTCCAGCCCCTTTATCTCCTGTGTAATATATATAGTCTAGCTCCAGTGTCCCCTATGTGATGTATATGCTTTAGCCTGTTTTGTCTATGTAATGTATACGCCGTAGCCTTAGTGCCTTCTATGTTATGTATATGCACCAGACCCATTGTCACTTATGTAATGTCTATACTCCAGCCCCAGTGCCTCCTATAAGATGTAAATGCACCAATCCCAGTGTCTCTAATGTGTTGTATATGCAACAGCAGTGTCTCGTATGTTATGTGAATGCAGCAGTATCAGTGTCTCCTTTGTGATGTATATGCAGCAGCCACAGTGTCTCTTATGTTATGTACAGTATATGCACCAGCCCCAGTGTATATTATGTAATGTACATATGTAGCGCCTAACGGGGCAAGTGTTTTTACCTACTCGTTGCCAGGCCGAGGGTGCAGATCCTCTGCGTCGTCACGGGGTGGCCTGGCCCGGTTCCGTTGCCCTAAAGCGTACATAATGGAGGGTTGGAGGGTGGTAGGGATGCAGGACGGAGGATGGGGTGGTAGTGACGGTTAGGAAAGTCTATTAGATGATCGTGATGCCACCTGCGGTACGCAGCCAGGGATGGGGGCCGCCATTGCGGGATGTCTCGCCGGGGCAGATGTTGGGTGCAGCTGGGATGGTATCGCTCCCCACAGGCGGAGCGGGATTACCCCGGGGAGGATGACGGGGGTGATGGTGGTCTCCATTTGCGCCGCACCGCTGGACGACGGTGCCGGTAAAGGAGAGGCAGGGGCTGTGGTTCCAAGTCTTTTTACTCACAAGTAGTTCAGGCGCTGCCCCTGAGTACCGGTCTCTGAAACGATGGACTGCAGCGATCCCGGATAGTCGGCGGTCACCACCGGTGCCCGTGAAAGCCTTTTAGTGAAGTGTCCCTTGGTTGCTATCCGGAACCCGGGCTGAGCCTCCTGCTAAAAGCCACGGGCCCATGAAGAGCGAGAAACACTAACTCCAGTTGTCAGTGCTAGGTGTTATCCCAAGCTGTGCCCAGGAAGGTTCTCCTCTAAGTGTGTTGGTTGCGCCTACTTCTATCCCATGTGGTGCCCGCCCCCGGTGGTTGTCCTATCGACAGGGGAAGTCCCATGCTTTGTGATGGCGGGCTACCCTGTCTTCCCTAGTCCAACTCCCTGTGAGTAAGCACCTGCTGTTGTTTGTGTGTGTTTTGTGAAGGCACCGACAGGTTAACCCCCTCTTGACCTGGGATAGATATTACCCCTGAAAAGTGGTGTAATACCCTGTGGCGCCTGAAGTCCAGGGGCGCTACATATACACCAGTCCTGGTGTATCCTATGTGAGGCATACAGCAGTCTCGGTGCATATTATGTGATGTATACAGCAGTCTCAGTGTCTCCTATGTGGTGTATATACAGTACACCAATCTCAGTACCTACTATGTGATGTATTCAGAAGTGTATCCTATGTGTAGCATGTCCATCATTCTTGTTGTCTCCTATGTGATGCATACTGAAGATCTCACTGCTTGAGTTCTATAAATGTAAGGCTGCTTTCACACTACGTTTTTTTAACATGCGTCATGAATGTTTGTTTAACGCAAAAACGGATCCAGTGCAAATGCGTTTTCATTTCAATGCATTTGCAATGGACTCGCGTCAACATGCGTTCACATGCGTTTGCGTGCGTTATAGTGAGAATCCAGCGACTTGCAGTTTTTTAACTGTTTCAAAAACGCTACTTGTAGCGTTTTTGAGCTGCGTCCAAATACTGGTTTTCACTGGATCCTGACTATACTGCACGCAAACGCATGTGAACGCTGGCATGCTGATAGACAGGATCCTGCTTGCTCTACTGAGCATGCTCAGAAACCAGCCTGCGTGATCAGTCTCTCTCTCCCCCTCCCTCTCTCCCCCTCCCTCTCTCTCTCCCCCCTCTCTCTCCTCTCTCTCTCCCCCACCTGAGAGCGGCGGACGCTCGTAACCAAGATAAATATCGGGTAACCAAGCAAAGCACTTCGCTTAGATACAAGATGTTTACCTTAGTTACGTGTGCAGGGAGCAGGCAGCCCGACTCCTAGCAGCTGCGGACGCTTGTAACCAAAGTAAATATAGGGTATCCAAGCAAAGCACTTCGCTTAGTTACCCGATGTTTACCTTGGTTACCAGCGTCCGGAGCTTTCAGATGCCGACTCCCAGTCTATCACGTTCAGTTCCCCTCACTCCTGATCACATGACTTCAAAGCGCGCCCATAAACTTCAAGTGACAGGATCCTGCAAAATAACACATGCGTTTGCATGCGTTTTTCTTTGTAAAAACAGAATCCACTTTTACAGCAAAAAAACGTTCATGACGCATGTTAAAAAAGCGTAGTGTGAAAGCAGCCTTATGAGCTGTGACTAATTTCCCTTTTTGAGAAGAAATGCAGTGTAATATACATGTGTTCAGAACAATGTACTGCTGCAAATACTTTACAAACCTTATCGTGTTGATTCAACTGTACTCCAGAATGATGCAAACCTTCGAAAAGCAGTTAGTAAGAAGAGCATAGTAGCAACATCATCATTAAAACCTAATTCACAGCCACACCAAGGAGAATTGTTTCCAGTCATCACATTTTGGATGAGTTAATTAAATGTTTGACCAAATATAGCAGGATAACTTTTCAAGTTGATATTTTGGATGGCTTGTGACTGATGTTATATATATGCAAATGTCCTTTGGCGGATAAAAGGTTCCCCACCCCTGCGGTAAGGGATGCCACTACACATAACAAGAGAATAATCTATATACTATGGAATAGTGGTATACATAATAAGAGAGGATACTATATACTGATATAGATGACTTGATTTTGTCAGACCATCATGTTGATATCTTACAGCTTCGACTCTTTTTGCCATACTGATCAACGCAGTCTTGAAAATCCACCACAATGTGTTCCTGAATAAAAATATGGACCACACCATAAATATGTACTTAGGCATGCACCATTTAAAATATAAATTGATAGTCTAGCACTGGTTCCCCTATTATCTATAATTAGCCACTTTCCTGCTAACCAATAAACATATATATTCGCAAGAGTGAGAGAAAAACCGGACACCGCTAATCCAAAGCAAGGTGTTGCTGTAAGTTCATTCCTGGAAAGCAGAAAGGCCAGGTGCACGTCCTAGGGCGTAGAGCATGTGTAAGATCCAAAGAGAGACGGAATCAGGCGACACTCAACGGCATCCAAATAGCGGATTTATTCAAACATTATTCTGCCAAAGGGTACAGGTGGTGGGGGAGGGTGAGGACAGGTCACAATGCCGGACGGCGGCGAGCCGTTTTGCACCTTTGTGCTTCCACGAGTCCAATCACCCTCCCTCACCACCTGTACCCTTTGGCAGAATAATGCTTGAATTAATCCGCTATTTGGATGCCGTTGAGTGCCGCCTTATTCTGTCTCTCTTTGGATCTTAAACATATATATTAATTAGCACCTTTGACTCTACACTAAATTCATTACAAATCTCTGTCCTGTGTCCTCCCTACCTTCCCCAAATTCACTACTACTCCTTGTCCTTTGTCTTCTCACACAGCCCCCCAATTCGTAATAAGTTCCTGTCCTGTGCCCCCACAATGCATTATAATTCTATGTGCTGGATCCTCTCAGACCCCTAATTCAGTAAATAGAAGCTGTAAAGAAATGATGTGCAATAGGGTCTTATCAAGATAAAACTATGTAAGAGGGGTCTAAGAAAGACTCACCTAGTGTGGTTGTGATACTTTTGTAACATAAATGGCTGCTGCAGAAACCCACATGGAGTACAATCAATAGTGAAGAGAAAATGGTGAATTTAATTTGATATCATCACTATGCCAGCATGGAGTTTTTAACCCTTTTCATTTCACTATTGATTGTACCCCTAATTTCCTATGTCCTTCTACCCACCCCCAATTCATTATGAGCCACTGCATTGTTTCCTCTATCCATCTAGCCCTCGTTAATTCATTATGAGTCTGTCATGATTCGCCTCCCTATACACATGGCTAGGGGGCGGAGCCTTCTCTCGGGCCTCACTTCTGGCCCCTGGATGCCTTAAAAGCTGACACTTCCAGTGAACCAGCGCCGGCTATAAGCTTAGCTCTGCATTGCCTGTGATTGCTGGTCCTGTGAGTGATATCCTGATCTGTCTGTTCCTGTGCCCCCGTGCCCTTGTCTGTGTTCTGTCCCCTGGTCGTTCCTCCTGTCCTGTGTCCCCCCTCCTATTTTCCCACTCGGTTGCTTCCTCCGGTACTGACCTTAGCCTGACATTGACTTCGCTTCTGCTCGCTCCTCCGATCCTGCTTCTGCCCGTACAGGGTTTGACCCAGCCTGTCTCACTATTCCTCACATACCCTGCAGTTCTGCCTCTCAGCTGTGCTGATTAGGCAGTGCATGAGAATGCTGTGAATTCACTTCCTGGTTCTCATTGCTCTGTGTAGTGTCGTCTGCTGCAGAGCTCTGGCTCCCCCTGGTGGCAGCATTACAGAGTCTCTATATTATTTTCTCTCTCCCTTCTCCCTCCCCAGTTCATTATGAGTTCCTATCCTGTCATTTCTTCATCCCCCAATTCATTAATTCCATGTATCCCACCCCAATTCATTATGAGTCCCTATATTGTGTTCTCTCTCCCTCCACCCCTCCTCAATTTATTCTGAGTTCCTGTATTGTGTCCTCTTGCCCATCCTTCCCTCCTTATCAAGTTCTCCCCCACTTTGATTTAAAAACAAAATCAATCACTAGTTAAATCATAAAGTAAGTGTTGGGAAAGCAGCCCTGCTACTTTATTTTATTACAGGCAATGGGGCTTCAGGAATGATCCCTGATTGTCAACCCACTAATGACAAAAGAAGAGTATATTGAGGGCAATCTGGCCGTGGGCCCTCCAGATTGCCCCTTTTATAATCCGCTCCTATAGAGGCGTCATAGGTATGAAGAAAGAATACATTTCAATATATAATATAATTCTTTATTTTTTTCCAACAGATACAAGTGAAAGAGAAGAGAAGACAGACACAATAACACCACTACTAACAAAAAATCAGGAGCCAGATAGTGGAAATGAACTTTCCAGTTCCAGCCTAGATAGCCATGATTCAGCTACAGTTTGTACCAAGCTTCCAAGTGAAAGAAATCTTTCCCATACTGATGTTATTTGTCCTTCGCATGAAGAAAGTCCATCACCCACAAACACACTAGAGCTGTCCAATTCTCTGAAAGAGCATGAGCAGGGCAAGACATCAGGGTCAAGAAGAAACAGTATGCAGGACGTGGCAAAGGAGAATAGTGTGAAAAGTTGGGTAGATCCATTGGCACATAGTGAGGAAAGAAAATCTCTGGAAGTAGAATTAATCAAATGTATTGAGGAATTTAGAAAAATAAGAATCCCAGTGGTGTTCCCCAACAAGAAAAGACATTGGCAGAATGAACTTCTCAGGAAATATGAGCTTTAAGAACCAAAAATAGCAATATAAAAAGCTCTATCACAGAATCACCACAACTCTTACAAGTGACCTGGACCAACAGCTAATTGCAACGCAACCTTATCGCCTAAGCAAGAATTTGGTGATTAAAAGGATTTGGGGTCTAGCACAAAGGAGAACCATATGCTACCAAAAAGGGCTCTGTCTGATGCCATACCTACAGGGATATTCTGCTATAGAATAAAATATTCCAGGGGGAAACGTCCCATGTACAAGCAAAAGGGTAACAATGTTTTGAACATTTGACTTTCAGGCTCCATATCTTACACTATCTATTACATCTTTTAGCAGTAGTCTACCTTAATTTTATAGACAGTATTCTAGGATATCTTATACATAAATTTGACTTGCAACTATTTAGCATATGACTAGTTATGCAGATTCTTGTCATGTCACTGCATTGTTACTGTTTTGCTCCTGGTGGTTGATTTTTTTTTTCTTCTTCTATAGTACAAATTACAACCTGTTCTCACATTCCCTAACAGATCAGTGTGTTATTAGGTTGATTCCCAAGTGAAAGGTCATTGGTTTGAATCGAGGAGCAGCCATGAAGATGGTTTCCCAATAAAAGAGAAACTGTATCATCCAGCTCATAGATAGTCTCTTGGACAAGAAAACTCTCAACTTCATCATGTGAGTGCCATGACAGTTGAAAGAATATGAAATGAAGTCCATTCAAAAGCAAAGAGATGGACATCCAGGCAAAATATCGGAGTCAATAAGTTGCTAATCACAAGGTCTATCAGTTCTGGTGCAACAAACAGAGCAGTAGAGGCGGCTCGTATGCTTCTAAATTGTGAGATCACAGATGTCCATGCAAGCACCGTGTGATGCACATTAAATAAGGTGAAGAAGCCTCAACTTCAAAATTATCATAAGAAGCATCAGCTGAAGTTTAAAAAGAAGTCTGAAAAGTGGACAGTAGAAGATTGGAAATAGGTGACTTGAAGCAATTAGATGAAAGTCAATAGACAAGGCTCTGATGAAGATATCTGGTAATGCCTCACACCTAAGCCAGCACTCCGCTGTCTTCTCAGTCAGAAACTCTCTCTGAAATACAAGATGGAGTCTGTCCATGATGGAGTCTGTATTCTCAGCACTAGCTCCTCCCCCAAGGGCTAATACTAACTGCCAACTGTCACATGCCCAGCAGTTGGTTGCTGGGCAACCTATCTTATACCATACCATAATACACATATATTATCTTATCCATTATACCATATTACTATACATTACTATGCAGAAACTTAATACACTTTATATCACATCACATTACACATTCCTCCCCACTTACATATGGTCGTTCCGGACCATAAAAATATGTGAAACTTGAAATTTATAATAAATGTATCATATACAATAGTCTGTTTATGTATACTTCAAGGTCCATTATAATTTTTTTTTACGGGTCTGCATGCTCTGGTCCCACTTGGTTGGGACCTCGCAACACAGTGTCCAAGTTCATTTAACAAAGTAGACCATAAGTTATAGTCCAGCTCTCCCATCCAGTGACAGGATGGAGGCACATTTCTTTTAACGTTACAGCAGCTCACGCGCAGCAGTCCTCCATTTCTATGGGCACATTCCTAGGCATTGACCCAGTGGGCACATTAGGTCATCCATTTTTCCTCCCCCTTTTGTGAGCAACAGTCCCTTAAATTCACACAATGCTGCTCAGGTGGTAGTCTTACAGTCTCTATATGGTATGGGGAAAAGACCATGGGGAGAGGGGGCAAAGTCCATGGGGACAGGGGCAAATTCCATGGGGCTCTGTGTAAAGTCCATAGAAAAAGGGTGCTTGGTGAAGAGTGTAGAACCCGCTTGCTGTTTACAATCCTGCAATCCAGCAGGAGGGTGCGCAAGGAGCACAAAGTAAAATGGGAAGGGGAAAACAGAAAACTTTCAGCTGCTCTCAGCCAAACAGGGACTTTGTTCAGATGTGTCCACCAATCACTGCCCAGGAATGCATAACTGTTCATCACAGTTATGTGCAACTAGCAAAGCAAGGGGGCGCTGCAGATCAGACCTGGTTTGTTTTTTTTGTTTTTAAACCTCTCTTGTTAGCCCCACATTTCTACGACAGCAGGCTGGCTCTCTGCGATTTGGAACACCAAACTACTGGCCATCTCTCATGGGTGACTCACCATGGTGATACATCCTCAGCTCTTCTCCTTTCAAGAATGGCGCCGAGTTGCTCTGGTCATTTTCTCACTTGGCTCCGCCTCTTCCAGGGCGAGTCCTGTACCAGCTCAGCTGCCCATTTCTTCAGAGTCACTGCCCGTACTGTATCAGCTGGATTTTCCTGAAGCAAGGCCCAATCCTGCCAACTATACCACTTTTTGTAAGGTGCCAGTGGGCGGTAGTCATGGGTGAGTCCATATTGTTGCACCCTGGCACCTTACATTGAAAATGGATGATTAGTTGTGTGTGTTTATGTGAGTATGGTACATTACACTCACAGGTTTTTTGTATTTTGCTTCCATTTTCCAAGTTTCGGCACTCAGGTTCGGCCACACATGAATCACGGGACACCCAAAGTTCTTCTTCAAAACTCACTTTATTAAACAGTCTTTTTCAACAAATGGTGGTAGAACGCATGTGATAAGACACTTTCTTGCCTTCCATCTTTCCTAGGTTACAACTCACTTCAGGACTTTCTTTTGGTTCCCAGCTGATCTATCTCCATTAAAGTCTGTCCTTTATACTCCAATCCTCCTGGCTTAGGTCTACGGTTTTTAACAGGCCTGCTACTACTTTCCACAACTGAACTCCGCGTCCATATCCATACCTCCCAACCGTCTCGGATATAGCGGGACAGTCCCGATTTTATACTTCAGTCCCGTTCTCACACCCGGGAAGCTCTGTGTCCTGCAGTGCATTGAGACGCAGCTGCCACGCCCCCGCACTCTGCCAACCACGCCCCCTCCGGATGCTGGTCACATTCTCTGGATGCCTTCCTTGGCATCTATGCTGCTGGCCACGCCCCTTTGCGATCGTCCACGTCCCCTCTCTATGCTGGACACACACTCCTCGGATGCCTTCCTTGCCCCTCCTGCTGCTCGCTGGATGCTGGCCACGCCCCCTCTGTCTCCCCCTTCTACCCAGGATGCTCACATGTGACTGACTCATCTGCACAGTGGCAGCTTCAAAACCGTCATTTCTGCAACTGAGGTAAGTGCACCAACAGCAGGGAGAGTGCAGAGTGCCTGCAGGAGGGAGAGAGCAGTGTGCTTGTAGGAGGGAGAGAGCAGTGTGCCTGCAGGAGGGAGAGAGCAGTGTGCTTGCAGCAGGGAGAGAGCAGAGTGCCTGCAGGAGGGAGAGAGCAGAGTGCCTGCAGGAGGGAGAGAGCAGTGTGCTTGCAGCAGGAAGAGAGTAGTGTGCCTGCAGGAGGGAGAGAGCAGTGTGCCTGCAGCAGGGATAGAGCAGTGTGCCTGCAGCAGGGAGAGAGCAGTGTGCCTGCAGCAGGGAGAGAGCAGTGTGCCTGCAGGAGGGGAGAGCAGTGTGCCTGCAGGAGGGGAGAGCAGTGTGCAGTGTGCTTGCAGGAGGGGGCAGCAGTGTGCCTGCAGGAGGGGAGAGCAGTGTGCCTGCAGGAGGGGAGAACAGTGTGCCTGCAGGAGGGGAGAGCAATGTGCTTGCAGGAAGGGAAAGCAGTGTGCTTGCAGGAGGGGGGAGCAGTGTGCTTGCAGGAGGGGAGAGCAGTGTGCTTGCAGGAGGATAGAGCAGGGGAGAGTCCAGTACTTGTCTTCTCAGGTCCCCCCTGTGCCTGCAATAGAAAAAGAAGACAAACAGGGGACTCAGAGAAAGCAGCCAGAGGAGCTCTCAGGTTCTGGTGCTGCAATGCTGCCATCCTGTGCCCTTAGCGCACCCCATCACCACGCCAGCCTGTGCCCTCAGTGACCCCCAGCACCACGCCAGCCTGTGCCCTCAGCGCCCCCCAGCACCACGCCAGCATGTGCCCTCAGCGCCCCACCAGCCTGTGTCCTCAGTGCCCCCCAGTGCTGCTAGCTTGTGCCCTCAGTTCCCCCCAGTGCTGCCAGCCTGTGCCCTCAGCGCCCCGCCAGCCTGTGCCCTCAGTGCCCCACCAGCCTGTGCCCTTAATGCCCCCAGTGCTGCTAGCCTGTGCCCTCAGCGCCCCGCCAGCCTGTGCCCTCAGTGCCCCCCGCAGTGCTCCCAGCATGTGCCCTCAGTGCCCCCCGCAGTGCTGCCAGCATGTGCCCTCAGCGCTCCCCCCGCAGTGCTGCCAACTTATGCCTTAAGCACCCTCCAGTGCTGCCAGCTTGGGCCCTCAGCGTCTTCCACCACTGCCAGCCTGTGCGCTAAGCATCCCCAGGGCCAGTATGTATGCCCCACAGGCTATCACTGTCAGTATGTAGGCTCCACAGGCCCCAGTAATGTGTATGTATAGGAAATCATTGCAATGCAGACAATTCGTTCCACAACTTGTTAAGTGTCCCATCCTGGTCCCCTGTTGTGCCATTCCACACATGCACAAACTCACACATACACACAGAAACACACGCACATATTATATGCTCACCTTACCTTCCATTGCATCGCCGGCCTGCTGGGACTTGCTGTTCGCTAGCATGGGCTGTGTATCGGGTAACCATGACGACGAGGGAGGAACTTCCGCATCCAGAGCGCTGATGTCAAAGGCAGTAGCCTCTGATTGGTCAGCGCGCTGCATTTGAGTAGCGTCTGACAGCGGAAGTTCCTGCTTCGTCGCCGATGGTTACCGATACATAGCCTGGAGCGGCGAACTACAAGACCCAGGAGGCCGGTGATGGAACGGAAGGTACACATGTTATGCTCACCTTACCTTCCGTTCCATCGCCGGCCTCCTGGGTCTTGTAGTTCGCCGAGAGGATTCCTTCCTCGTCGCGATGCATTGGCGAACTACAACTATGTGCGCACGTTGCATTTTTTCCCCGCATTAACGCTGCGTTTTGAACTGCAGCATTTCAGTGCCAAATTGCATGTGTTCTGCTTCCCCAGCAAAGTCTATGAGAAGTCCGAATATTCAATGTGCACGCTGCATTTGTAAACGCAGTGTTTTGGATGCCAAAAATCGCTGCGGAAAAAAAAGCAGCATGTCACTTCTTTTGTGCGTTGTAGCTGCGTTCTCCACCCAGTGAAATCAATGATATGGGTCAAAATGCAACCAAAATGCACTTGGGCTGCATTTTTATTGCGTTCCGCATGCTTTTTTGACAAACAAAACGCAGGTCTTTTCAGTCTCTCTCTGTCGATGTCGGTCAATCTCCCTCTGTCTGTCGGTCGGTTGGTCTCTTTCTCTGTCAGTTGGTCGCTCTGTCTGTCACTCTCTGTCCGTCGGTCGGTCTCTCTCTCTCTCTCTGGCTCTCTGTCCGTCGGTCAGTCTCTCCCCCTCTCTCATACTCACCAATCACGGGCGAGGCACTGCACGGCTGTCACACTGCTCTAGCGGCTTTTCCTCTTTTGAAAATGCCAGTCGCTCATTATTCCATCTCATATTCCCTGCTTTCCCCGCCCACCGGCGCCTAAGATTGGTTGCAGTTAGACACACCCCCACACTAAGTGACACCTGTCTCACTGCAACCAATCACAGCCACCGGTGTGCGGGTCTATATCATGCAGTAAAATAAATAAATAATCAATCTTAAAAAAACTGTCCCCCCCAATTTTGATACCAGCCAGGGTAAAGCCACACAGCTGAAGGCTGGTATTCTCAGGATGGGGAGCTCCACGTTATGGGGAGCCCCCCAGCCTAACAATATCAGCCAGCAGCCGCCCGGAATTGCCGCATCCATTAGATGCGACAGTCCTGGGACTCTACCTGGGTCATCCCGAATTGCCCTGGTGTGGTGGCAATCGGGGTAATAAGGAGTTAATGGCAGCACATAGCTGCCACTAAGTCCTAGGTTAATCATGGCAGGCGTCTCCCCGAGATATCTACCATAATTAACCTGTACGTTAAAGAAAATAAACATATACACCCAAAAATCCTTTATTTAGAATAAAAGACAAAAAAACACCTCTTTCACCATTTTATTAAACCCCCAAATACCCCTCCAGGTCCAACGTAATCCACATGAGGTCCCGCGACGCATCCAGCTCTGCTACATGAAGCTGAAAGGAGCGGCCACAGACCACGATTGTTCTCTGTCAGCTCCACGCAGCAACTGAAGTGACCCGCACGATCAGCGATGACATCACAGGTGAGTTGCGGTCTCAGGTGGAGGACTCCAGCTGGCCGCGGGTAACCTGAGTGATGGCACCGCTGATGGCGCTGCTCACTTCAGTCAGTCAGGGGATTTGCGGTCACCAGTGCGTCCTTCTAGGGTGACCGCTAACCAGGATGCGATACACAGACAGAGCCGCGGGATGACAATGAAGTCGGGTGAAGTTCATCTGAGTTCATTCTCATCGCACAACTCTGTCTGTGTCTGCTGTCAGCGGGCATGTAGCAGAGCTAAATTGACGGGGGAACGCACTGTCAAAAATGCATCCAAAACGCATGGAAAATGCATCCAAAATGCATGAGTTTTGGGTGCATTTTTTTTTTTCTTTTCCAAACGCAGGGTTTACATTTGTCCAGTCTGCCAGAGGATATGTTCTTTTCCGCACTGCACAGAACACAACATGCGCACATACCAAACTGAGGTCACACTGGCATATCACATTTGATGCGATATGCTAATGACCCTCGGCTCCTGCTGTGCTGTGAGCGTGAGCCATTACACTATGATCTGATCCTGCCGTCGGATCACAGCTGAGGAGGAGAGGGAGGGATTAAGGATGTCAGGCATTCAGTTGGGATGAGCCCTGGGCCATGCTGTCTTTCTAAAGGCGGCCGGATCAGCGGACGAGAGCACCCACTGACCCCCATGTCTCCACAATTGGAACAATCAGAACAGTAAGTTGCCTGTATTCACTAATTCCTCCTGTCGCGGGCGGCGGGGCGCTGCGCTCACCACGCTCGGGTCCGGCGCTGCTGCTGCTGCAGCTGCTGCTGCTCAGTGGCTCGAGTGGTGGGCCGGATCCGGGGACTCGAGCGGCGCTCCTCGCCCGTGAGTGAAAGGGGTGTTTTGGGTGTCGGTTTGTGACGCCACCCACGGTGTGTGGTGAGGTTGGGGCACCACCGCTGCTCTGTACGGGGATCCTAGGAGCGATGACAGGGAGCAGCTGGGATGTTTCTCTCCCCTCCGTGGGTAGGAAGATTTTGGTAGTCCCGGGGCCCGGAGTTGTTGTCTGCTTGGTGGATTGCGGGGCTTGGCCGGGTGCAGGGTCGCGGGGCAGTGCTGTGACAGACAGCACGGTGGTACTTAATCAGCCAGTAACGCACACGGAGTCTCTGGTAAAACAAACGGCTGGATGGACGAGTCCCACAGATGGCTGCGACGGCCACTCCCTGTAGGTTGACGGTAACTGTCTCCCCCTGCACCGGTGTTATGTTCCCGGCCCCGATGGCTTCCCACCGGTAACCCGCTCCCCAGCGGTATGTTTGCCGGAGGAGCCCCTTTTGCCCGCAGGCGCTGGCCCTGGGAACTCTAGCTGTGGCAGTAGCTGTATTTCCCTTCACGGTTGAGTGGTTGCCTTCAGTCGGGTCTTTATTGCTGGGAAACCCCGGAGGTTCCCGTCGCTGACGGATTTGACCGGTTTAACGGCGACTCCAAGCCTGGTTGGGGTCCGTAGGCCCTGCCGAATGGTGCTGGCCTCTCTTCGCTCCCCGGTCCGGTACCGGCGGGCCACCACCCATCCCCGATCCTTACGGTTGTGCTTCAATCGGCCTCACCTGCAGACGGTCACCACCGTCTGCCAACCTTGCTGTTTCTGTGCCTGGGCCACGTACCCGGACACGGTCAGACTGCTCCTTTACCACTTCACTCCTTCACCTTCACTCTCTGAACTACTCTCTGAACTTTTCCCGCCTCCAGGACTGTGAACTCCTCGGTGGGTGGGACCAACCGCCTGGCTCCACCCCACCTGGTGTGGACATCAGCCCCTGGAGGGAGGCAACAAGGATTTCGTGTGTGCAGCTGATGTGCCTAACCAGGGTGTGGGGTGTGTTGTTGCAGTACCTGTGACGTCCTGGCTTGTCCAGGGCGCCACATTGCCCCTTGGTTAAACGCAGACCGTCCGCGGGCTGCTCGTCCATCACCGGTTTTATTTTCACAACTGAAAAAGGTAGAAAATGGTAAAACATGTAACATCACAAACATTTTATAAACTTCCCATTACGGGAGGCACAGTGCTTTAACGCTACCAACATTTTATTAACGGTACGGCTTCCGCTCTCCCCCCGCCCAAACAACCTGGCCCTGATGCTGCCCCTAAGAAGTGGGCAGCACCCCTTTCCCCAGTCCAGAACCAAATTGCCCGAGCGGGTACGGTCCTTTTCAGGGGAGCCACATCCATGGGGAACCCCTGAACCCCCGGAGGATTGCCACCGGTTACGGTAGTGGCGGGCCTGGGCCATCCCTTTCCTCCAGGCCCATCCTCCCAAATCAGCCACTACGGAGGCGGTCACGGTCACAAGCCAACATTTTTATTTACATGCCACCAGTTTGTGGTTGCCCTGCAAGTTCTCGGGCTTGTCCGTAAGCAGTTCCTTACGCACGGTGCAAGGGGTCCCAACGGGGACTAGTTGCTGGCAACGGCCGGTTCAATCACGGTGTTAATCTGATAAACTTCTTCGGTTGATTCAATCTTATCATTCAGTTACATTCAACAACATCAAGAACATCACGCGGTGCTTGTGGTCCCAACGGGGACACTTGCGGTGGGGGACCGCTGACCCCGGGGCGGCTACCACCGCGGAGGGTCGGCCCAGTCCGGGACTGGACGGTACATTGGGTTCTCCTTCCACAAGCAATGCAGTCCAGAACCGCTGATCGCGGTTGGAAACAGCGGCGGGGGCAGCATGCTTGGGACCTTTTCCTCCATCAGCTGCACTCTCTCTGGACCCCTTACGGCAGGGCCGGTCCCCGGCGCCCACTCGATCAAGGCTGGTTCGGGAAATTGGGTGGCCTGGTCACGGTGCGCCACGGCCGCTGCGGCCCCTTGCTCCCGGGCCTCCACCACGGCGACCATCCTACGCACCTCTGCCCGCCAATCCAACAACTGCTGCAGGCTCTGCGCCCTGACCTTCGTACAGAACCGACCCAGCTCTCATTCCAGCCACGCAGCAGTCCCGGTGGGGAGCTCACCCGGGCCGCCGTCTTCGAAGGCTACTCCCCCTCTGCTCCTCCAAAGCTTGGACGCTCCGGTGGCGGGTGCTCCCGCGCTCCAGCCCCAAGACGCCGTTATTTCTCCATCCGCGTCCCCCCTTTGTGTCTCCTTGGTACCTCCTCTTCAGGGGTGGAGCTTCGACTTTCGCGCCTCCACTGCTCGGGAAGACGCTCGAGCGGGGACTTCTCACGCCCAATATGGCGGCTCTCGAAATTTTTCGGCCGGACACCTCCGGCGGGACACAAGGCGCACTTCCACCAGGCGGTAGAACGGTAGGATCCTGTTCGTGACGCTAAGTTGTCGCAGGCGGCAGGGCGCTGCGCTTACCACGCTCGGGTCCGGCGCTGCTGGTGCTGCTGCTCGGTGGCTCGAGCGGTGGGCCGGATCCGGGGACTCGAGCGGTGCTCCTCGCCCGTGAGTGAAAGGGGTGTTTTGTTGGTGTTTGGGGTGTCAGTTTGTGACGCCACCCACAGTGTGTGGTGAGGTTGGGGCACCACCGCTGCTCTGTACGGGGATCCCAGGAGCGATGACAGGGAGCAGCTGGGATGTTTCTCTCCCCTCCGTGGGTAGGGGGATTTTGGTAGTCCCGGGGCCCGGAGTTGTTGTCTGTTTGGTGGATTGCGGGGCTTGGCCGGGTGCAGGTTCGCGGGGCAGCACTGTGCCAGACGGCACGGTGGTACTTACTCAGCCAGTAACGCACACGGAGTCTCTGGTAAAACAAACGGCTGGATGGACGAGTCCCACAGACGGCTGCGACGGTCACTCCCGGTAGGTTGGCGGTAACTGTCTCTCCCTGCACCGGTGTTATGTTCTCGGCCCCGATGGCTTCCCACCGGTAACCCGCTCCCCAGCGGTATGTTTGCCGGAGGAGCCCCTTTTTCCCACAGGCGCTGGCCCTGGGAACTCTAGCTGTGGCGGTAGCTGTATTTCCCTTCACGGTTGAGCGGTTGCTTTCAGTCGGGTCTTTATTGCTGGGAAACCCCGGAGATTCCCGTCGCTGATGGATTTGACCGGTTTAACGGCGACTCCAAGCCTGGTCGGGGTCCGTAGGCCCTGCCGAATGGTGCTGGCCTCTCTTCGCTCCCCGGTCCGGTACCGGTGGGCCACCACCCATCCCCGATCCTTACGGTTGTGCTTCAATCGGCCTCGCCTGCAGACGGTCACCACCGTCTGCCAACCTTGCTGTTTCTGTGCCCGGGCCACGTACCCGGACATGGTCAGACTGCTCCTTTACCACTTCACTCCTTCACCTTCACTCTCTGAACTTCTCTCTGAACTTTTCCCGCCTCCAGGACTGTGAACTCCTCGGTGGGTGGGGCCAACCACCTGGCTCCACCCCACCTGGTGTGGACATCAGGCCCTGGAGGGAGGCAACAAGGATTTCGTGTGTGCGGCTGATGTGCCTAACCGGGGTGTGGGGTGTGTTGTTGCAGTACCTGTGACGTCCTGGCTTGTCCAGGGCGCCACACTCCCATTAACCAAAAGCACAGTATTATTACAGATATGTTATCTAATAGTGCGGATCTGTCATGAAGTCTGCAGTTTTGTACATGGGGCAGATTTAGGGGACAGATCTGCTTTAAAACAGAATTTTGTGGTTTAAAATATTCTAGTTTAAAAGTAACACAGCCAAATTTGCATTTATATTTTAATTTACTACTTAGAAATAAATCTATGTACCGTATTTTTCATTTTATAAGGCGCACCGGATTATAAGACGCACCCCAAATTTAGAGCTTAAAAAAGGTAAAAAAAAAAAAAAGTGATCCGTCTTATAATCCGGTGTTCTCTTACCAGAGGGGGGCAGCAGTGGTGGTGAAGCGGGGTCACAGGAGGCAGAGGTTGTGCTGGCAGCCGCGGCGGGTTAGTAGCATCAGCCGCAGCGGGTCCGTGGTGACAGCGGCGTCCGTGGTGGGAGCCGCGGCGGTGTCCATGGTGGGAGCCGCGGCGGGTCCGTGGTGGCGGGTGACAGGTGGAGCAGGCCAGTGAAGTAAGTGTCTCAGTGTGTCCACGGTCCCGCTTCAAATGATGGCGCCTGGAGCGGCGCATGTGCAGATAGAGCGCTCATCCAAGAGATCCATCTGCGCAAGCGCTGACTCCCGGCGCCATCATTTGAAACAGGGACCGCGGACACACTGGGACACCTGCCGCACTGCCGCCCGGCACGCACGGAGAGCCAGCCGGCACCAACGGGCACCCGGCTGCCCGCCCGCACGCACATACAGAGAGGCAGCCGGCACCGACGGGCACCCGGCTGCCCGCCCGCTCGCACGCACGTACAGAGAGGCATCCGGCACCGACGGGTACCCGGCTGCCCGCACGCACGCACAGAGAGGCAGCCTGCATCAACGGGCACCCGACTGCCCGCACGCACGTACAGAGATGCAGCCAGCACCTACGGGCACTCGGCTGCCCGCACGCACGCACATCCGCCCGCCCGCATGTACAGAGAGGCAGCCGGCACCAACGGGCACCCGGCTGCCTGCACGCAGCCACAGACACCCGGCCACCAGAACGCACCCGGTCACCGCACAAACAGCACCCCGGTAAGCTGTATTCAGATCTTAAGACGCACCCCTCATTTTCCTCCCAAATTTTTGGGAGGAAAAGTGCGTCTTATAATCCGAAAAATACGGTATATTTTTTTAATTATTGTTTCTAAAACAATGATTGTCATTGCTGACTGGGTGTGGTAAGAGGTGTGGCCATGGGCGTGGCATAAAAATTTGCCTTGTCCCTCTTTCCGTTCTTTAAAAGTTGGGAGGTATGTCCATATCCCCTGTCAGGGGAAAAAAGGGTGCTCACTCTGGCACCAAATACGAGCCGTCACCTCCTGATGTTCAGGAGTTAACAAGGAGATATCTGGTAACTCTTCGCACCTAAACCAGCACTCTGCTGTCCTCTCAGTCAAAACGCTATCTGACTTACAAGATGGAGTCTGTCCTTTTCTCAGCACAAGCTCCTCCCCCAAGGGCTAATCCTAGCTGCCAACTGGCACATGTCCTGCAGTCGGTTGCCGGGCAACATATCTTATACCATACCATAATACACATATATTACGTTATGCATTGTACCATACATCACATCACACATTATATCAACATTCTGTATAACATCTTACACATTTTTATTGTATATGTAATTAGTTTGGACTGTTTTATGCATTCCAGTCTGGAAAAATTACATTTTTGGAGCAAAACAGTAACAATGCAGTGACATGACAAGAATCTGCATAACTAATCATATGCTAAATTGTTGCAAGTTAAATTTATGTATGAAGGTAGTCTCATGCTCATAGCTGTAGAGGATGGTCAGATATGAAGCCTGAAATGCAAAAGTTCAAAACATTGTTACCCTTTTGCTTGTCATTGTACATATTGCATCTATTGGAACATGCTAGAATTTTTTCTATTTAGGGTGTATTCAGACAGAAAAAAAAGTGTTTTTTTTCTAAATTAGAGCTATAATACAGAGTTACAGAATAATCCACATATACTTTTATGACGGCCGCCATATAAGCAGACCATACATCTGAATCCTAGCAATAGGATATACAGAAATATACATCTGGCTGATTGAAAAATGTGACCACACAGTCAACAAACACTATATACAGAGCTCAAATTATAATAGTACATCATTCTAAAATACAAAAAAATATTTTTTGTAATCATTGCAGGTGACTTTGTACTTTTCTGAATCATCTTTTTGTCCTGATTTAAAAAATGATCTACATATCAGAAAAAAATGCTTCACCTTACAAAACAGATTTTATTGAACCAAAACAAATTCACATGTAAAATAGAAACCAAAATATGAGCAGAAATTAAAAGTGCTCGACATTAGACTGTGGTTGATATGATTTTTCAGGGTTGCTCCTATATAACATCCAACAGTTATCTGCCATCATAGAGTCATTCCAAAAACCCTGGTAGCGGTGCCCCATTTCTCTAATGTCCTGGTGAAACTGCTCGCCTTGTTCCTCGCTTACATCCAAAAGATTTTGAGGGAAGAAATCTAAATGTGAATGCAAAAAGTGCATCTTCAGAGACATGCGACATCCAAGACACTGGTATGCATTTAGCTCAGTCAAAATAACGACTCAGCGTCGGCCAGCGGATGCAACGCAGACACTTGCGACACAGTGCGTCGTCAATACAAGTCTATGGAGAATAGCGCAGTCCGTTAACGTTATTTTCCATAGTGGCGGATTGCTATGAACGCAAGTGTGAAAGCACCCTTAGGAAAAAATTAATCTACAGAATATGTTGAAGGTTTTGAGAGATTGTCTATGGTGTCGTATTCCGCCGCAACGTGCTAAGCGGCGGAATCCGCTGACGGATTCCATCCCATTCTGCTGAGCATGCTCAGCATGTCCAGCAGAACGATCTAAATCGTTTAAAATTACTCCTGTTCTCTCTATCTCTCTCTGTTGGTCGGTCTCTCCCTCTCACCCCCTCTCTCATACTCACCAATCACGGGCGCGGTGCTGCACAGCTGTCACATTGCTCTGGCGGCTTCTCCTCTTTTGAAAATGCTGACCGCTCATTATTCCATCTCATATTCCCTGCTTCCTCCGCCCACCGGCACCTAGGATTGGTTGCAGTCAGACACGCCCCCACGCTGAGTGACAGCTGTCTCATTGCCAATCACAGCCGCCGGTGGGCAGGTCTATATTGTGCAGTACAATATATAAATAATTACAAAATACGGCGTGCGGTCCCCCCCCAATTTTGATACCAGCCAAGGTAAAGCCACATGGCTGAAGGCTGGTATTCTCAGGATGGAGAGCACCACGTTATGGGGAGCCCCCCATCCTAAAAATATCAGCCAGCAGCCGCCTAGAATTGCCACATCCATTAGATGGGACAGTCCCGGGACTCTACCTGGCTCATCCCGAATTGCCCTGGTGCGGTGGCAATCGGGCTAATAAGGAGTTAATGGCAGCCCATAGCTGCCACTAAGTCCTAGGTTAATCATGGCAGGCGTCTATGAGACACCCCCCATGATTAACCTGTAAGTTAAAGTAAATAAACACATACACCTTAAAAAATCCTTTATTTGAAATAAAAGACAAAAATACACCCTCTTTCACCACTTTATTAAAATCCCCAAACACCCCTCCACATCTGACGTAATCCACAGAGGTCCCACGATGCTTTCAGCTCTACTACATGAAGCTGACAGGAGCGGCCACAGACCATGACCGCTCTCTGTCAGCTCCACGCAGCAACTGACGTGAATCGCGCTGTCAGCGGGAATGTCACTGAGATAGTGCTGGTGTGTGCGGTGATGATGGGGGCGGTAGTGCTGGTGTGTGTGCGGTGATGATGGGTGCAGTAGTGCCGGGATGTGTGCGGTGATGATGGGTGCGGTAGTGCCGGGGTGTGTGCGGTGATGATGGGTGCGGTAGTTCCGGGGTGTGTGCGGTGGTGATGGGTGCAGTAGTGCCAGGGTGTGTGCGGTGATGATGGGTGCGGTAGTGCCGGGGTGTGTGCGGTGATGATTGGGGAAGTAGTTCCAGGGTGTGTGCGGTGATGATGGGGGCAGTACTGCCGGTGTGTGCGGTGATGATGGGGGCGGTAGTGCCGGTGTGTGTGTGTGGTGATGATGGGTGCAGTAGTGCCGGTGTGTGTGTGTGGTGATCATGGGGGGCGGTAGTGCTGGGGTGTGTGCGGTGATGATGGGGGCGGTAGTGCTGGGGTGTGTGCAGTGATAATGGGGGCGGTAGCACCTGCGTGTGTGCGGTGATGATGGGTGCGGTAGTGCCGGAGTGTGTGCGGTGATGATGGGTGCGGTAGCATCGGGGTTTGTGCGGTGATGATGGGTGCGGTAGTGCCGGGGTGTGTGTGGTGATGATGGATGCGGTAGTGCCGGGGTGTGTGCGGTGATGATGGGTGCGGTAGTGCCGGGGTGTGCGGTGATGATGGGTGCGGTAGTGCCGAGGTGTGTGAGCTGATGATGGGTGCGGTAGTGCCGGGGTGTGTGCGGTGATGATGGGTTGGGTGCGGTAGTGCCGGGGTGTGTGCGGTAATGATGGGTGCGGTAGTGCCGGGGTGTGTGCGGTGATGATGGGTGCGGTAGTGCCGGGGTGTGTGCGGTGATGATGGGTGTGGTAGTGCCGGGGTGTGTGCGGTGATGATGGGGGCAGTACTGCCAGTGTGTGCGGTGATGATGGGAGCGGTAGTGCCGGTGTGTGTGTGTCTGTGGTGATGATGGGTGCAGTAGTGCCGGTGTGTGTGTGGTGATCATGGGGGGCGGTGGTGCCAGGATGTGTGCGGTGATGATGGGTGCGGTAGTGCCGGAGTGTGTGCAGTGATGATGGGTGCGGTAGCACCGGGGTGTGTGCGGTGATGATGGGTGCGGTAGTGCCGGAGTGTGTGCGGTGATGATGGGTGCGGTAGCGCCGGGGTGTGTGCGGTGATGATGGGTGCGGTAGTGCCGCGGTGTGTGCGGTGATGATGGGTGCGGTAGTGCCGGGTGTGTGCGGTGATGATGGGGGCGGTAGTGCCGGGGTGTGTGTGGTGATGATGGGGGCGGAAGTGCCGGGGTGTGTGCTATGATGATGGGGGTGGTAGTGTTGGTGGGTGTGTGCGATGATGATGGGGGCGGTAGTGCCAGGGTGTGTGCGGTGATGATGGTGTCTCTCTCTCTCTTTCTCGGCTAAAGAAAACTAATGCAAAGTGTTGTTTCACAGGAATCCGTTGCCTTTATTATCACACTTTTACAACGCATCCGTCACATGCGTCACACAATGCATTGTGACGGATGCCAAACGACGCAAGTGTGAAAGTAGCCTTAGGGTGCTTTCACACTTGCGTTCATCGCAATCCGCCGCTATGGAAATTAGCGCAGTCTGTTATCAGACTGCGCTAATCTCCATAGACTTGTATTGACAACGCATCCGCTGTCCGACGCTGAGACGTTGTTTTGACTAAGCGCCGGGCGGAGAAAACGTAGCATGTAGCGTTTTTGGTGTCGTTAAAGTTTTCACAGATCCACTTGAAGATTTTTCAATATTTCAGTTCTTTAGAGTTCCTTCAAATACATCATCTCTCATAAGCTCTCTGATCTGAGGACCAACAAGTACCCCTTCCTTCAGTTTTGCTGGTGAAATGCTGGAGAATTTCTGTGAAATATACTGGAACCCTTGTGAATTTGTCTTTGCCTTGGCTTTCACATTTTTTAATCAATCCCAACTTTATATGTAGTGGAGGAAGAAAGATATTTGTTGAAGCAACAAAAGGATTATGCTGAACATTGTCTCTACCTGAGGCATAGATGTTTCTCTGTCCCCAATCACAAAAGCATAATGCTCTACTGTATTTCTACTGTCCCATAAACACAAGAAGCAACAATATTTTGTGAAACCTCCTTGCATTCCCATTAACAGACCAATCACTTTCTAATCTCCACAGATATTCTATTGATGATGCTTATATTGTATAGCATCCAAAACAACTGACAGATTTTCATAACTTTCCTTTAGATGACATGAGTAAGCAATAGGGATTGATGGTTTCATATTTCCATTGTGAAGCAACACTGCCTTCAAACTTCTCTGGGATGAGTCAATAAATAATTGCCCATCTGCAACAAAATACTCTTGATTCAGTTCTTCAAAGAAGCCATTCACATTGTTACAATACACTATTGGTCCATCAACTGTGAAAAATTGTGTTAAAGTGTTACTTCTGTTTCGGTAATAACACACTTTGACATCATAATGAAGAAGATTCTTCTCTTTCAAAGTAGATGCAAGAAGTTCAGCTTTATTTTTTGACAATGAAAGGTCTCTGATGAGATCATTTAATTCATGTTGAGGTAAAGCGTTCTGGCTGCTCGGCTGCTCCATCAGGTACATACTCATCTTGACTTGAGGTCTCCATGTCTTCACCAGTAGCTTCAGCTCCATAGTCTTCATATTTTACTTAATTTTCATCCAATCCAGACAATGGTGGTAAAGGAAATGGCAAGGTACCATCATGTGGAACTGGCCTAATCGCTGATTCAAGTTCAGGGTAAATAATCTTATGTTTGTTCTTTGTAGAAAAGCCCTTCAGTTTGACAAAACAAAAGTAGAAGTCATCACTGTGATTTTTGGGTTCTCTCCAAATCATGGGAAGAGCAAATGGCATAGCCACTTTCCTTATATTCATCAGTCACAAAAACCATTTGAACAACTTGAGCATATGACATGACGGGCCCAGCATACATTGAAAATGCAGAAATAAGTTAAGAATAAAAATACTTCTATCTCAGAAACCTTATGTGATAGAGCAAAACTAAGCTTAGTTTTGGAATCAGCACATCAAACTCCAGAAAACAGACATATTACCTTTGCTGATTAATTGAAATACTATTTCCCAAGAATGACAAAAGTATTTTAGGAGTGATACCTTTATAGGCTAACCAGAAAAATTATATTAGCAAGCTTTCAGAGCACAAGGGCTCCTTCTTCAGGCATTCTTGGGACATAGTATTTCAATTGATTATTCTGCCTAACACGGTACCACAATATTACCCTGTATTGCACATTACCTTTGCTGATGAATTTTTTGTGTTGAACAGTGTAATAGTAAAAGGCAAAATATGATAACTTGTTGTTATGAGTTTACATATATGTTGTAGTCAACTTGTGGATTTGTCACGTTTTCTCAAAAACTACAGTAAAATCACTGTGTATTTACTATGAATTGAGCAGTAAAGTTTTCATAAAACCAGTAGACATTGTATTTTTTATACTTTTATTAAATTTACACAATTATTAGGCAATTAGTATTTTTGATGAATCATTTTATTATTGAACAACTACACAGCTGTTTGTCAGTCTGAAAGGTTAATAAACTTGAGACCTGAATATTTAATGGAACTCTGTCAGAAGGCTCAACCCTTCTAAGCTATCTATGTAGGCATGTAGATCATAGGAAGCTGAGTAAAATTACATCTTGATAAATGCGATTCTATACCTTATTCTAGAGAAATCCACGTTTTTCTTATATAAAAATGAGCTATTCCAGGCTATGGACCGGACATAGACATGCATGAGAATCTGTCTCCAGAGCAGCTTAGGAGTGAGGTTTGATCTTACGGACAGATTCCCATTAAGAAAGTAGAAGTGAGGTATTGTCTTTCTTAGGAGAAATATGTGTGCAGAATTATTAAGCAACTAAATGAAAAATGTAAATGTTCCAATCTCAATTGTTTATTTTCATCAGCTAAAGTGAGAATAATAACCAAACAACTCAAAATGTACAAAATACATTTCGGACATAGAATATAATTGACTAATATTTTTATGATTTAACGGCCTTCAGTTCATCTTGAGCCACGTCATCTTGATGGATGAACACTCTGTATGAACATCGATCTTGTGCAAGCCTAGAAAGGTCCACCAGGGTCTTCTCTGCTGTTATCTTGATTGTATCAAGCCATCGAGTTGCTGGCTATCTTTTTGCCTTGTTCCTTCTATACTTCTCACCATTATGTCCTGTTCCAGTGATTGCTCTCTACGTATGATATGGCCAAAGTAGGCAAGTCGCAGCTTGGTGATTCTTGCTTCATGTGACATGTCTGGCTTGTGACCAATATAGCCACCCTTCTTTTCAATAATGGTTATAAGCTGTCCATCCTTGGAGTCTGTCAGTCTCTTAATCGATTGATGATCAACTTTTTTGGCAGCACCAACCACAGCCTCCCATACTGTATCATGTTCAGAAAGGTGACTGTTTTCTTTCACTGTAAATCTCCCATTTAAAAAGGGACCACAAGTTCTCATTAGGACTTAGCTCAGGTGTGGAAGGGGCTGTCATTATTCTATCATCTTTAAAGGGAATCTGTCACCAGGATTTGCAATGTGAGCTGAGCACAGCATGCTGCAAGGGTTAAAAAAGAAAAAAACATCTGTGCTTCTCTTATCTGTGTGCTAGCTATTGTTTAGTAAATAGGAGCTGGAAAGAGAAATTGCCCAAAATAGTGTCTTATCCAATTAAAATCAAAGGTGAAACAACTCAGAAAGGCTCACCTTGTGTGGTTGTGCAAGTCACAACCACCATAAAATGCCTGAGGCTGCTGCAGAACCCACGTGGAGATACAAACTATGGAAGGAAGAAAAGGGTTCATTTCCTGCGCCACCAAACCAGTCCAAATGATGTATATAAAATGTGATTTATTGGTCAAGCGTTTCAAAGCCCTCAGAGGCTTCTTCATCAGGACCTGATTTAGAAGCCTCTGAGGGCTTTGAAACATGTTGACCAATAAATCACGTTATCTACATCATTTAGACTGGTTTGGCCTGCAGGAGATTAACCCTTTTCTTCCTTCCATTGTTTGTATCTCCAGCTATTGTTTACTCATACTAAATGGTTTATTGCTCTGTGATTAACATTAGTGTGACTCTTCTGCAGACTAGAGCAGACCTGCATGACCCCTTGCTGTGATTGACATCTTATAGTTAATGCATAATCTCTATGAGAGCCTGGTGTGGGTGGGGCCAGCTCCCAGCTCTGCTACACTCAATTCTGAGATAAAGTCAGGATAGCTGCATGCTGTAATCTAAGATAAACATGGTTGGTTTCAGAATCTATTTGCCTATGTCAAGGGAGGAATTTGCGTTGAAGACTGCTAATGGAGTCCTCATTTGGGATATCCAGAGACGATGCCGTATTAGCTGTGTATCGGTGCCAATATATATCAATGTATATAAGACAAAGAACACAGACATGCTCTCTTTTCAGCCAGCGTCACCAACTGACTCATGTATTCTATTGTTCCAGCATTAAACACATCATTTCAGCCTGAAAGATATTTACAAAAACTTTTCCATTTGCTCACACATACTGATAAAGAATAATTAGGGGGGAGTGCATATGGGCAGCATTGGGAGAATGCATGAGATCATACATCATCCCAAATAATACACTTTGAAGGCAGTAAGCGACGATGAGTTTCTGTAGAAATAATACATGGGAGTATGGGATCACCCGCCTCATCCCACAAATACTACATTCCTTCACCTGTGAATCTTACTGATAAGGCTACCAATTAACTTAATGAATATCTCCTTTGTTCATTTATACTTTGGCTAACTTTTTCAATATACAGCTTAGAATTATATTATGGGTCCATGCGATCGCTACATAGACAGACAGATAATTTTGCATCTAAATCTACATTTTGATTATTTACATACACAGATATTCTTATTACGTTTAAACAAACATACTACAGCTCAGGTGACCTCCACAGTCCCCCCTTAATAAAATATCTGTGAATATTATTAACCTTAAATTTAAAAATTTTCCCCATTACATATATTTTATTATTTAGGACTTATTTATATCCATATTTGTATATGTGGGCTTTCTATGGGATTGTTGTTTAATTTAACACTATAGGCTTTAGCTCCCCCCCTTAAGTACTTATTTTTATTTATTAAACATAACTCTATGATTTATAGGGGCTATTAGAATTGGCGTTATTACTCTCATTAGGGCACATTATCCTGATTAAGAAAAATTGAATCTAAACCTTATTTAAAATTAGCACATAATTAAAAAAACAAAAAAACAAAAGGACATTTGGAAATTGGAAATTGTCCATGGTTCTTCTTTCCGGATATGAAACAAAAAGAAGGATGCTTAGTCAGTGCTAGTCCACTTAGGGCCACTTTGTGAACCTGGATAATCTGCTCTTGATAAAAAAAAAACAACAAAACATGATGAGGCTTCATGTGAACAGTTTGTGGCACAGACTTGGAAAAACCTTCTGGGATAATGGGTTGAATAGCGGCCGCTTTCTGCTTCGGTTGTGTCGGGTCCATTGGTTTCTGAGATGTGACGTCAACTCGCGTGTCACTGCCAGTGCTCAGCAGACTAGGCCGGGGAGACATCAGCCTGATGGAATAGGCTCTTCCAAAACTTTTCCCGAGATGAGAGAATCCATAGCTAGCATTTTATATTATGGAAAATCACTGAATATATTCATATGAGTTAGTAGGAGACAAAAACATTTGTAAATGGTTAATTACATTAACCAAACCACATTTTTGGGTCTATGAAATGGCTGAATTAAGTATTTTAGGTTACTCAATTCGTACCCTCAACAGTCCCCCCTTGACTTACTTCTGCCATTTCCAAATACTTAGGGTACCGTGTTCCCTTAGGAAAAGAGCAAAAAAGATCTGTTGGGAAATCCTGCCTGACTGAACGTTGAGACATGGGTGGAGAGGGGAATGGGATTTCTTCACCGGTTTGAGACCAAGGACCCCTAGGCGAGTCTTCACCCTTTGTAGTTGGACTTTCCCATGTCTCAAGGTTCTCTAAGTCCTCTCTTCTAACTGTTTCGGCAATGATGGTATGGGACTGTACGGATTTTTTGTAAAGGATAAATATGAGCAGGACGCTTAGTGCAGCTCCGGTGGATCGACCCTTCTGCAATGCGGGGCGTGAATCCATGTTGTCCTGCCATTGAGCTTTATCGAAATTTCCGTGTCCTTTTAGGATTAATCAGTCTCCTGACCGAAAACCATATACTTCTAACTCTGATTTAGGATCTGGAATTAGAAAATACACTTGTTTATTTCTCTAATTAGTCAATCATATGAAATTTATACATGCTTTGCGCTAGACCAAAAAAACAAAAAAAAAAACATTTTACATTGGAACCGGTTTATTACTAAAGAGAAACACAACACACACTAAAGAGAAACAAAACATGCATCGGTTTACAACTTATTAGTTTGTTTTTTTACATACCACTTGCATTATGTGGATTTTCAGCAATGAGGTCGTTTTCTGCACTGGAAAGCCTCTGACCAGACCTGGAAAGAAATCTACACAACACGCACAGACTTGCATACAACGTGCTCATGATATACATCTATAATCAGTTTGCAGTCTCTAAGAATGGGTAGAGCAGGTGCAGGGTGTTTCAACGGACTCTTTACAGTTTTTCCTCATTGTTTTAAGAACGTGTTTCACAAGACCGGGTGAGTTTATCTACCTGGGTACTGAACCCTGGCGTCACCAAAGCGCACACTGATATCCAACTGTCACAGATGTTAGTTCATGTTACTTGGGCCATCATTAAGAAGAGATCTCATGGCAGAGAAAGCTTACCGCCCTTCATCCACAGACCTTCCTCAGTCAGCCGGCTCCCTGCGTCTCGCACGCCACTCCTTATTGGTTCACTTGTTCCTGTAGGGATTTAAGAACACAAGGAGTGACAGAAGTCACTGACGTGACAGATGTCACCGAGGCATGGTCTCTATGCATGGTAAAGGACTCCTCAACTCTAGGCCCGTTCACTGCTTCTTGGTCAACTGCACCTGTGCGGGGATCTCCATCCGATTCCATCAGCTCAGATCCAGACTTTCTTTTCGGCGTAACTAGCTTATTTGACAACAGGAAAGATCTACATCTTAGCTACATTTTGACTATCTTACCTACCTCTGCTCCACCCATCTAGAGAGGCACTTACGTCACTTCCTTCTGTACCGATAGGAGGGGAGGGAGTGGCCTAAATTTAGATTACCTCATGTTGTGTGAACTGTAGCATATCCAGTGCAGAATCGACCACCATCTGGTTTCATCTATAAAAACAAAGACTAAAAGAAATATAGATTAGATCATTCCTATAACAGACATATATTCCTTCATTCATAATAATCCAATAAACATGACATAACTGTTGCAAAAGAAAGGCCAGCTTTAAAGCCTGCTTTAAAGCCTATCCAATATGTCTGCTGCTGGAAAAATGCAATAGATATCTACTTCCTCCCTTTTTATATACTACTTTGGCAAAATATATAGATCTGTAACAGTAAACAATATGATTAACCAACAAATAAATATAACTTATACTCTACTGGGAAATTTTGAAACCTTACAACAGGGTTCATAGATATTCTGTATCTACAAAAGAAAAGGAAAGTAATCAATATTGGCATTTTGTATGCAAAAATAATACAAAACAAAAACATAACCATAAAAACAAAAAAAACCTAATTTGTATATTTTAAAAAATATACTTTTCCCTGCAAAATTAATTTAATTATTTAAATAGCAGCAGAATACTATTGATAATCTCCTATGAAATTTTGAACTCTAAGGATTAAACAAAACCCACTCCACCAGCCAGAAAAAGCACTTGTTAGTACATAAGACAGAAACAGCTTTGTAAATCTGCTGAAGCTACATTTTGTTTTACTTTTCTCTACTTCCTTATTTATTTATTTTTTTCCCTGCTCTCTACAACGTGTGACTAGCAGCAGCTTACTGAAAACACTCCCACACATCCCTGCGCTGACTTATGCCCCCCCTGTCTCCTTCAGGATGCGCGATATTAGAACAGCTGGTGGGAAAACAGATACAAGAAAAAAAACCATGGGCAGAACTTTTACTATAGAAATATATAAAATATATTTCTGTACCATGTCAGCCAGCAGAAACAAAAGTACTACAGAAACATATATTATAGAAACCTTAAGATTGATGGAGTGGAATGGAGAGCATCATTAGAGCGGGTAGCTTGGGACTGGAAATCACTGCAACAAAAACAAGCAGTCCGGGGCTCCCCCCCGTGTCATTAGGGAAGGTTGGGGCAGACTCCTGGGTGCAGCCGGACTGTGGGGCAGTATCTTGGGAAATCTCCTGGGACTGATTTAAAGGGATACTGTGATACTCTGGGGAAAAAGCACACCAGGCTTCAGGTAGATCATTACTGGATCTACGGGGAACACCTTTATTGTAAATTTATGTGTTGCAAGTTTTGGTTACGGTTTTGAGGGTACCTGGCCAAACACTGAGATTTGCGGGTGTGACACTTTCTTTCATAGTGACCGGGCTGACCACAACGCCAACAATTCTGTTGCTGGCTCTGCTGGTTTTGTTGATTGGGAGCTACGTATATGGGGTTTGGGCCCTGTCGGGGCATGGGCTGTGGTGGGGGCTGCACCGGCGCGGTTGTATACACAAATTGATCTTGAGCTCATCTTTTTAAAGCAGCAAAATACTGTTCTCCATTTTGGAAAGTGGTGTCATCAATGCCTGGGGGCATTGTGAGATGGGGCTCCATTAGGGGCCAAAAACTGTCTCCTGCTTTTACTTTGGTGAGATTATTCAGGTACTTTGAGCAGCTGAATATAACTTATGGACCTGTAGCATCTTCCTATAAAATCTCATAGGGTTAATGTCGGGATCTGGCAGGCAGGGGATTAATGTCGCTGACTGGATGGGGTTGAAAGGGACATTTAAATGAGGGCTGTTCCTCATTAGATTCGGGGTAAGGCTCACTATGTGTCCTAAGGGAAAAAGGGGGATCCAAGGGGAGGGGATTGGTAACTGGGGAGCGTGACGCCAGACTGGCCGGTGAGGGGAGAGACGGCAATGCAGGTATGGGAGGGAAAAGGGGTATGGGTGTGGAAAGAGTTAAGGGATGCTGTCTAGTGACTGCAGCATCTGTGAATATCTTCGGGACAGGGGAATAGAATGGGGATCAGGTTGTGGGGCAGCAACAAAACAACCTGTCGGAGGACCCTCAGATCTGTCCTCAGACTCGGGTAACATATAGAAAAACACAACATCTCCTCGCTCATCCTCTTCTTTGACCTCAATATATCTTTCTGATAGCAATATCTGCATTATTTTGTTAAACAATTCAGCATCAATCAACAAATAATACTCTGGAAATCTCCGGGGCATGTCACAGAGCTGAACTGTCTCCAGCACGTGCCCCTCCCTAAGGAATGTTTACTAAATCCACTGTGAATCCTCAGCTTTCTTAACCTTGTCTTCTCCGTTCTAAACATTTTTGCTATCTTGGTGGTGTCTGGACCACACTAATATGACTATGCGGTGTACGTTAAAGCCCGGCCGGAACTTAAGGCTACACCTCTATACTAGCTGCTCCCTCAGCTATATAGTAATAAGGGTATCCCGTGATATGGAGGAGGGGTACAAAATGTATTCCCTCCGGACTTGATCAGCTGCACCAAAATTAATGTCCTAATCCCTATTTTCAGCCACGGGAACCCCCTAATAAGGGTATCTCGTGATATGGAGGAGGGGTACAAAAGGTATTCCCTCCGGACTTGGTCAACTGTATCAAAATTAATGTCCTAATCCCTATCTTCAGCCACAGGAACCCCCCCACGTCTTTAATTACAGACCGGGTCAGTCTAACTTGCTATATCCAGCCACCACCGTCTTTCCTGCCCTAACAACCATCCTCTGGATCCCGTGTGACACTCGATCCACATCTCAGGGCTGGGATCGTGCTCTGAGCTCCAGCGGGCACTACCCCTGAGTCACAATCAGGAACCTTTTAACACCGATACGGACACACAGCCCGTCACTCCCTCCTCTCCAAGAACAACCACAACGGCAGTGAATACACAGTATGTAACACTTACCGAGGGTTGTAGGGGATCAGCCTGGTTGGAGTGGAGAGAGATCTCAGTCCGTGACATCCAAACGATCGGTATCTCCAGGTCAGCAGTGCGTCCATGGAGCCCCACGCTGATGGGCGCCAAACTGTCAAGGGAGGAATTTGCGTTGAGGACTGCTAATGGAGTCCTCATTTGGGATATCCAGAGACGATGCCGTATTAGCTGTGTATCGGTGCCAATATATATATCAATGTATATAAGACAAAGAACACAGACATGCTCTCTTTTCAGCCAGCGTCACTAACTGACTCATGTATTCTATTGTTCCAGCATTAAACACATTATTTCAGCCTGAAAGATATTTACAAAAACTTTTCCATTTGCTCACACATACTGATAAAGAATAATTAGGGGGGAGTGCATATGAGCAGCATTGGGAGAATGCATGAGATCATACATCATCCCAAATAATACACTTTGAAGGCAGTAAGCGACGATGAGTTTCTGTAGAAATAATACATGGGAGTATGGGATCACCTGCCTCATCCCACAAATACTACATTCCTTCTCCTGTGAATTTTACTGATAAGGCTACCAATTAACTTAATGAATATCTCCTTTGTTCATTTATACTTTGGCTAACTTTTTCAATATACAGCTTAGAATTATATTATGGGTCCATGCGATCGCTACATAGTGTGAGGTAGCGACCACCAATGTGGTAAATGGTCGCTATATGTCACAGTGGAGAAGGTACCTGCGATATCTAAACGGAAGAGGTTGCTATGGGACTTGTAGTCCACAAAGGATTCTTGCTGCACATAAGGGTCAGGTTCCCTTTAATAATCCCAAGGTGCTGTGCAGGGCTGAGAATCACAGACCTCCACCTGTGGGTGTGGCTCGAGGGGTTAAAGCAATCCAGTCTCAGAACCTGGGTGGAGTGTGTCTAGGGCAGTCTAGTTAGAGACTAGCTCTAGACTTCCAGCGTGTGTGCTGGGAGAGAGTGAGAGCAGAGCCGAGAGTTCTGCATGGAGCAACCTGTGTGGAGGCTGAGCACAGGGCTCCAATATTAAGTCCGAGTCGAGACTGAGGTGAGTGCAGCTGTCAGGTTTCCAGGTTTTCCAGTTCTCTTTTGAATGAGCTTGCCCTCAGTTAACATGGAGTTTTAAGGTTCTGTTGCCCTACTTCCTGTCCAGCTGCTTAAAAGGCCGCCTCTCAGCCCAGTCCAGTGCCTGAGTATACTGCTTGCTGTGTGCTCCTGCTTTGCTGCTGCTAATCCTGATTGCTTTTGGATCCTCCTAAAGACTACCGACCGACCGACTCTGGACCTTACCCGGTTTCTCAAGCTGTGCCCGGATTCCGTCTGCCATCTTAGGTCAGCACTCTGCCCGGTTCTCTCTGGTTCGTAACCACTCTGGACAATCATCCCGTACGGACACTCCTGGACTTTTACCGCTTGCCCCTTGTGTCCCGGCTGCTGCGCATTTAGGCCTTCCGGGGTGATTGCCGGACAGTCCCTGTATAGGGGTTCGCTCTGGTGGTCTCCCTGGGGGAGTCCGGTGCGTGGCCCCGGGAATTCCCTCCGCTCCGTTTCGGGAAGGTATTGTGTGTATTTGTATTGCTGTGTTTGTTCCGTTGTTATCTACCGTGGTTACAGATTATAAAACATCTTGTATCAAAAACTCGTCTCTGCTGATCATTGCCCTACGCTATCGAAATCCTCAGAACATATAATAAGTATTACATTATACTCAGGCCTAAAAAAGAGGATTTCGCTGGGGCAATGACTGAGACACGAGGAGTAGATCAGCTCTTTTCTATGATTAACTCCTTGCAGCAGGAGATGGAGGTGGTGCAGACTAAACTTAGAGATGTGGAGGCACAGCTGGGTCATGATCACCAGGTACTGGGTCCGGCTATACAGGATTTGCAAGTCAGAGTGGAGGCTCAGGAAGCCGGCCCCACTACGTCCGTATCAGCTGCCGGTATGCCTAGGTTACCCCCATTCCGTTTCAATGGTGACCGTGGTCAGTTTCGTGGATTTGTGAACCAATGTATACTGTTTTTTGATGTACATGCTGATTATTACCGTTCTGACCGGTCCAAAGTGTTATGTATAATTATGTTATTAACCTCACGAGCACTGGCTTGGGCTAATCCTATGATAGAGAACCGAGACATCCGTTTAAATCACCTAGATGATTTTCTGACCGCAATGGCGCAAATGTTTGATGATCCGAATCGCCGTGCTACCGCTGAATCGGCTCTCCTTTCCTTACGTCAGGGAAAGCGTTCTGTCGTTGAATACGCCACTGAATTTAAGAGGTTAGTGGTAGACACCGACTGGGGAAACAATGCATTATTGTCTGTTTTCAGAAAGGGGTTGTCCGGTACCATCAAGGACGAGTTAGCTCGTTCCGAATCTCCAGGGGATTTTGAACTGTTTCTCCAGCACTGTGTGCGTATTGATACCCGCTTGACGGAACGTAGACAGGAAAAATGGGCGGCTGTAAACCGTGTAAACAACTTTACATTTCCTTCCAGAGAACCCGCTCTCAGGACGCCACGGGAGGCCGAGGACGTTCCTATGCAAGTAGACTCTCTGCAAAAGCGAGAGACCAATGAACGTCGCGAACACCGGCTCCGTGAGCGTTTGTGTTTCTATTGCGGTCAATCGGACCATTTCTTGATCGACTGCCCGAAACGTCCGAATCGCCCAAATAAGGTATTGGCAGCCATGGCAGAGTGTGACAACACGGACGCAGAGTCCGATATCTCTGAGGCAAGTGGACACTTGGATGCGGTATTTCCCTTGACTGTAATGTCAACCTCACCGAAGGACTCGGAAGGGAAATATACCCATTGCTCGCTCCCCATTCAGATCCGGTGGGAGGGACAGCTAATACCTACCTCTGCAATGATAGACTCTGGGGCGGGGGAAATTTCATGGACTCTTCTTTTGCCAGGAAACACGGTATCCGAACTCAGCAAAGATCCTCACCGGTTACCATGGAGACGGTAGACGGATCTCCGTTAATCTCTGGACCAGTCGATCGGGAAACCGTACCGCTAGAATGCGTCATGAAGCCAGGTCAGCAGGAGACCCTTGTTTTCATGCTAATTTCATCTCCTCATTTTCCGATTATTTTAGGTATTCCGTGGCTACGGTCTACAAATCCGGTCATCGATTGGGAAACTAAGGAAATATCCTTCCCACCGCAGAATATTCCGACCATTAGTCCAGCTGTTCCGGTTCCAGTACCACCAAATACGGAGAGCACTGTACAGGTACCTGTTTTACCCCCGGTTTACCGTGACTTCGCTGATATATGCGACAAAAGAAAAGCCGACCGACTTCCCCCGCATAGACCATATGATTGCCCCATAGACTTACTCCCAGGGGCGGAGATTCCGTTTGGTCATGTCTACCCGTTGGCGGCACCTGAGCTAGCAGCACTAA